>NC_054568.1:287038-295038 GCF_017654505.1 Polyodon spathula | reverse complement strand
TTGTAAAGGGGGCACTCCTAGATGATGTGCAACATCGCTTGTGTTTCTCCACAAGTGCACAAGGGCTTTGCACTGAGGCCTCAGTGGTGGGGGTTGGCTGCACAGGGGTCTTGGCCTGTCCTCAACCTGTTTTGCAGGGACCACTCTCGCCGTGGCAGTTCAAAGCTAGCAGGTCGACTAGTGGGGTTTGTCACAAGGAACTTGTTTGTGACTGCTTGTGATTCCCATTCCATGGTCCAAGTGATGTCTGCAGACATATATGTACTAACAATATATTTTATACAGTTTTATAGAAATAAATTAGATATACAATAGTGACATTAACAAACAGATAATGATTAGAAGGCTGTAGCAACCTTTTTACTCCAAGAGGTACAAGTAAAGAAATAGGGACCCGATCTTCGAAAGGTTTGCACACCACGCAGAGGGGTATGCGCGTCGCAAATGACCGTTGTGCCGAAATTGTGTTTTTTTTTTTTTTTTTTTTTTTTTTTTTTTTTATCAAGTTGCCATATTCGAAACGTCCTTTTGCGCATCACAATCCATTCTGCGCTGTGCAGAAATAAAATATATGCATCACACAATATGGGGGGAGTGGCCAACAATATGCATTATCCTGGTATATTCGAAGGTATGCGCCAAGCACAAAACCGGGTTTGTGACGCGCAGAATAAGGATTGTAAAAGGACTGCATTAACTTTGCACACACTACCATTCCAGCACTGACTACAAATAGGCAACAAATGAAAACATGGGTAGGATGCAGAGTGTCCGTCGACATGTGGATGTGAATGATGCAAGGCACGCCCAGCAACAGCAACCCCGACATAGGCGAAGATATGCTGAAAGGGTGCACTGGCCCTGGCACAGATATGAAGCTCAGCAATGAGCAAGTCTTGTCCAGGTATCGTCTCGACTCATCTATGCCACATGCTCCATGATGATCTGGCTAGAACAAGCCTGCGCAGTTATGCCTTGTCTGAGCAATTGGTAGTGTCTGTCTGCATGTGTATCCTGGCTACCAGGACAGCAGTGTCCCACCACCTCGACCGGTTCATATATATATATATATATATATATATATATATATATATATATATATATCAATTTATTATCCTTGTAGTCATGTTGAGATTAAAACCTTTTTTATGAGTGAGAACTAGCCAAGCAGGTAGCAGCAAGTCAATCGGACAACAACAACAATACACAATAAAATACAATTAAGACACAGACAAATCAAATTTAAAACAATAATCAAAATACACAAAAGTAGTCAACTATTTAAAACAGTTACAACTCTCAGTCATGAAATCATGCAGTTTACTCCTAAGTTGCAGTAAAGATACCTGGGTCTGCAGCTTTAGTTTGGACTGGAACTCATTCCAGGACCATGGGGCATAGTAAGCAAAGGATCCTTTACCATCCTCAGTACGCACATTTGGGATTTTAAAATGCAAAAAAGAATGAGGTCTGAGGCTATGGTTACTATGGGAAGCTATAAGGTATTCATTTAAAGAAGTCCAGTCTACCAAATCGTATAATATACAATGATGAGTATTAAATCTTGTATTTGTATTGTACCTCAATGCTGCATGATATAGCGAGTCCAGTTTACCTAAAGTTGATGGTGATGCAAACCTATATACTACATCACCATAGTCAATTTGCGGCAAAAACATACAAGCAATAAGGCTCTTTTTTTTTGTTTCCATAACATATATAACATGTGCATATCATAGTGACATTTATAGCGTATTCCCATGCCCAACAGATGAGTGTGGAAACATGCACTCGCCTCTGTCCAGCACTTAGCGAGCCAATAAGTGGATTCACTTACTGAGCTGCTCATAGGGAGCGGGACTAAACATGCTGTTGAGGGGGTTCACTCATTGAGCTGCTCTGGGTGAGTGGGACTGAGAATGAAGATGAGGGGGTTCACTCACAGCGCTGCTCTGGGGGAGAGGCACTGACCATGCCATTGAGGGGCTTCACTCACTGAGCTGTTCTGTTTACCGAGACTAAGTATGCCGTTGATGGGGTTCACTCACTGAGCTGCTCAGAGGGAGCGGGACTGAGCATGCCGTTGAGAGGGCTCATTACTGAACTGCTCTGGGTAGTGGGACTGAGCATGCCGTTTAGGGGGTTCCTACTCACTGAGCTGCTCAGGGGGGCCGGGACTGAGCATGCTTGAGCGGATTCACTCACTGAGCTGCTCAGGGGGAGCTGGACTGAGCATGCCGTTGAGGGGGTTCACTCACTGAGCTGCTCAGGGTAGGGCGGGACTGAGCATGCCGTTTAGGGGGTTCACTCACTGAGCTGCTCTAGGAAGGGCGGTACTGAGCGTGCCTTTGAGGGGGTTCACTCCCTGAGCTGCTCAGGAAGGGCGGTACTGAGCATGCCGTTTAGGGGGTTCACTCACTGAGCTGCTCAGGGGGGGCGGTACTGAGCATGCCGTTTAGGGGGTTCACTCACTGAGCTGCTCTGGGTAGCGGGGGTACGTGAGGTACTGAGCATGCCGTTTAGGGGGTTCACTCACTGAGCTGCTCAGGAAGGGCGGTACTGAGCATGCCGTTTAGGGGGTTCACTCACTGAGCTGCTCAGGAAGGGCGGTACTGAGCATGCCGTTTAGGGGGTTCACTCACTGAGCTGCTGTGGGGGCGGGCGCTGAGCATGCCGTTTAGGGGGTTCACTCACTGAGCTGCTCAGGAAGGGCGGTACTGAGCATGCCGTTTAGGGGGTTCACTCCCTGAGCTGCTCAGGAAGGGCGGTACTGAGCGTGCCGTTTAGGGGGTTCACTCCCTGAGCTGCTCAGGAAGGGCGGTACTGAGCATGCCGTTTAGGGGGTTCACTCCCTGAGCTGCTCAGGAAGGGCGGTACTGAGCATGCCGTTTAGGGGGTTCACTCACTGAGCTGCTCAGGAAGGGCGGTACTGAGCATGCCGTTTAGGGGGTTCACTCCCTGACTCGGTACTGAGCGTGCCTTTTAGGGGGTTCACTCCCTGAGCTGCTCAGGAGGGCGGTAAGCGTGCCTTTGAGGGGGTTCACTCCCTGAGCTGCTCAGGAAGGGCGGTACTGAGCATGCCGTTTAGGGGGTTCACTCCCTGAGCTGCTCAGGAAGGGAGGCGCCTTTGAGGGGGTTCACTCCCTGAGCTGCTCAGGAAGGGCGGTACTGAGCATGCCGTTTAGGGGGTTCACTCACTGAGCTGCTGTGGGGGAGAGGCGCTGAGCGTGCCGTTTAGGGGGTTCACTCCCTGAGCTGCTCAGGAAGGGCGGTACTGAGCATGCCGTTTAGGGGGTTCACTCACTGAGCTGCTCAGGAAGGGCGGTACTGAGCGTGCCGTTTAGGGGGTTCACTCCCTGAGCTGCTCAGGAAGGGCGGTACTGAGCATGCCGTTTAGGGGGTTCACTCACTGAGCTGCTGTGGGGGAGAGGCGCTAAGCGTGCCTTTGAGGGGGTTCACTCCCTGAGCTGCTCAGGAAGGGCGGTACTGAGCATGCCGTTTAGGGGGTTCACTCACTGAGCTGCTCAGGAAGGGCGGTACTGAGCATGCCGTTTAGGGGGTTCACTCACTGAGCTGCTCAGGAAGGGCGGTACTGAGCATGCCGTTTAGGGGGTTCACTCCCTGAGCTGCTCTGGAAGGGCGGTACTGAGCGTGTTGCTGAGTGAAACAAAACTGCAAAATACGGCAACGGTTTCTGCCAATTTTCTCCAAATCTGAAGATTTCTTAGCTATACTAATAATATCCAGGAAAACTAGGAGTTCCGTTCTTCAATTTGAGCTCTATTTTGAAGGTTTTTGTGGTTTGTTTCAATTTTTTTATCAATATATTTAAAGTGATAGCCCACTTTCACAGAAAGTTGATCATGCAGCAAATGAGAACACTATTGAGTGCTTTTTTCAAAATATATACATCTCTCAGAGATTTCCCTGAATTAACAGCGAAAATTGCATTTTGCTAGAGGTTCAGTGGGCTGTAAATACTTAATTTTTTAGCAATACAAAACCCATCAGACCTGGAGAACCTGAAGAAAAAGTTATAACTGAAATTACAAATTTAGTGAAATTGGGGGAATGTCCCCACCAGTGGGGATATTCCCCGCCTCTCACTGTAAACTTCTTCCATGGACAGAGGCAGGGTCTCGCCACACTGTGCCCAGAGAAGAGCACTGATTCTCGGACACCTCGTGTGCGATTCCTCTTTCAGTCCCGGTTCTCCCATAGTTTTCGATTTTACATCAAAATGCTAATTATGATTATTAATTCGCAATATCTCTATTCAGACATACAAAATGCAAATCCTCCCTTTATCTCTCCACAAACAAATATCTTATTGTAATCAGCACATCACCCAGAGTTGAAAAAGAATACTGCAAGTAGCAATACTTAACCTGAATTGCAATTCCAAGAATCACCACTAGATGTCAGTGCATATTCACAAATGAGAAGCTTAGTTTTCCCCAAACCCTTCTTTTATATTTTATGTCAAACACAGTACGTTCAAGCCACAGGCCTGTTGCCTATTTCAGTTCAAATGTTCCTGGTATGCCCTTCAACTGGTTTTCTATGTGAAACCATTTGCCAGTTGGTTTCCTTTCTTTTTCCTCTAGTCTCACTTTGTATATAGTACTACCACAGGGATCCACTACAAAGTATGGTCCCTTCCAATTTAAAGACCAAGGTCCTTTTTGACCATAGTGCTTGACCATCACTTGCTCTCCAATTTGGAACTGCGTTTCTTTCACAGTTCTATTACATAGTACATCTTGTTCTGCTGTTGAGATAATCCTATGCGTTTATCTGTGTCTGCATAAATTTGAGGTTGTATCCTTTATATTCTCTCGAAATACTCTGTGCGGTTCCACCCCTCTATCATAGGTCTAGAAACCTCTAACCATAAATGTTCTGGTAATTTCATCAGTCTACCAGTCATAGTTTCATATGGACTGTAACCTGTCGTTTTATGTTGAACCCCCCTGATCATCATCAGAATAGCAGGTAAAGGGGGTTCACTCCTGAGCTGACTGTTGGGGGAGAGGCGCTTAAGCGTGTGCCTTGAGTGGGGTTCCACTCCTGAGATGACTCCGGAAGGGCGGGTTCTGGTTGGTAGTGCCTAGCCCAATCAGAACCATGTCCTAATATCATTTTTATTGCCATTATCAAAGTGCGATTTCCTCTCTCAACATTCCCAGGATTGATGATCAGCTATGTGTAACAGATTTTGTATACCTAGCAAGTTCATGAATTCTTTGTGTACATGCCCCACAAAGTGTGTACCCCTATCACTCTCTACCTCTAAGGGAAGACCCCATCTGCAATAAATCTGTTCCCACATTACTCTTGCTTTTGCAGCAGCTGTACTGTTTTTAATTGGAAACATTTCAGTCCACTTTGAGAATGTATCGGTCACTACCAGTATGTATTGGTACCCCCATTTTCCTTTAGGAAACGGCCCTACATAATCAATTTGTAAATTGGTCCGTGGTCCTTCAGACAAACAAACAGATTTCAGCTTTCCTTTTTTCTTAACTGGTGATGGGTTCATCTGTAGACACACCAAGCAGTTAGCACAATAATGATCTACATCACTCTTTGAAAGTTTGCGCACCGCACAGAGGAGTGTGTGCGTCGCAAATGGCTGCTATGCCGAAATTGTGCAAAGTTGCCATATTCGAAACGTCCTTTTGCGCGTCACAATCTATTCTGCGCTGTGCAGAAATAAAATGTATCTATCGCGCAATATGGGGGGAGTGGCCGACAATATGCGTGATCCTGGTATATTCGAAGGTATGCGCCAAGCACAAAACCTGGTCTGTGACACGCAGAATAAGGATTATAAAAGGACTGCGTTAACTTTACGCACACTACCATTCCAGCACTGACTACAAACAAACAAATGGGAAACCGGTGGGTAGCATGCAGCGTCCCCAGTCTGTGACAACGGATGTGAATGATGCAAGGCACACCCAGCAACAGCAACCCCGACATAGGCGAAGATATGCTGAAAGGGTGTACCGGCCTCGGCACACATGAGGAGCTCAGCAATGAGCAAGTCGTGTCCAGATATCATCTCGACTCATCTATGCCACATTGCCTGGCAAGAACAAACCTGTATAGTCATGCCTTGAAAGCAATTGGTGGTGTCTGTCTGTATGTGTATCCTGGCTACTGGGACCTTCCAGAAGGTAGCAGTTGATACAGTGGGGGTCACCCAGTCAGCCACCTTGACTGGTTCATAACCGCGTTGCTGCGATGTGCTGAGGAACATATTAAATTCCCCAGTACCAGAGCAAACAGTGAGGAGATAATGCAAAAACCCCGGTTTTTATGAGGTCGCGCACGGCCATACTCTTGACGGTAGGTGCAATTGACTGCACCCATATTGCTATCCGGGCTGTATTTTAATCCCAGTCACTGTGTTTATATGCAGGTGCTGATTCCAGTTGTATTCGGAAATAGTGGCGCCAGGACCCCAGCTGCTGCTTCCACAGCCCCAGGCTTCTCCCAGGACCCCAGATATTGCTTCCACAGTCCCTGTCATGTTTCATATGGAACTGTAACCTTTCGTTTTATGGAAAATTACCTATCATGGTAACAGGGTACTGGGAGACAGTCAACATGGTTTTAGGAAAGGGAGATCGTGCCTAACTAACTTGCTTGATTTTTTTGAGGATGCAACATTCCCATAATTGATGATTGCAAAGTGTGACATGGTTTATTACCTAGATTTCCAGAAAGCTTTTTGTACTGCCCCGCACAAAAGATTAATTCTCAAACTGAACCAGTTGGGATTCTAAGGAAACACATGTACATGGATTAGTTCCCAGTTAACATGTTGAAAACAGAAAGTACTGATTAGAGGAAAAACCTCAGAATGGAGTGTGGTAACCAGCGGTGTACCACAGGTATCAGTATTAGGTCCTCTGCTATTCCCGGGGTACATTCCCAGATTTAGATGACTGTGGTAGTAAGCAAACTTGTTAAATTTGCAGACTGTTGTCTTAGTAGGAGGAGTGGCAAACACTGTTGCAGCAGCAAAGGTCATTCAAAATGATCTAGACAAGATTCAGAACTGGGCAGATACATGGCAAATGACATTTAATAGAGAAAAGTGTAAGGTACTGCACGCAGGAAATAAAAATGTACATTATAAATATCATATGGGAGATATTGAAATTGGAGAAGGAATCTATGAAAAAGACCTAGGAGTTTTTTTTGACTCAGAAATGTCTTCATCTAGACAATGTGGGGAAGCTATAAAAAAGGCCAAGATGCTCGGATACATTGTGAAAAGTGTTGAATTTAAATCAAGGGAAGTAATGTTAAAACTGTACAATGCACTAGTAAGACCTCATCTTGAATATTGTGTTCAGTTCTGGTCACCTCGCTATAAAAAAGATATTGCTGTCTAGAAAGAGTGCAAAGAAGAGCGACCAGAATTATTCCAAACCGGCTTAAAAGGCATGTCATATGCAGACAGGCTAAAAGAATTGAATCTGTTCAGTCTTGAACAAAGAAGACTACGTGGCGACCTAATTCAAGCATTCAAAATTCTAAAAGGTATTGACAGTGTCGACCCAAGGGACTTTTTCAGCCTGAAAAAAGAAACAAGGACCAGGGGTCACAAATGGAGTTTAGAAAAAGGGGCATTCAGAACAGAAAATAGGAGTACACTTTTTTACACAGAGAATTGCACTGAGGGTCTGGAATCAACTCCCCAGTAATGTTGTTGAAGCTGACACCCTGGGATCCTTCAAGAAGCTGCTTGATGAGATTTTGGGATCAATAAGCTACTAACAACCAAACGAGCAAGATGGGCCGAATGGCCTCCTCTCGTTTGTAAACTTTCTTATGTTCCACTGTTCCAGTGAGTTCGTTCCCAGGGTTTTTATGACTGTGGTGCATCTGGCGACTCTTGGTAGGTAGCAATTGACTGCACCTGCTTTTTGCACTGCCCCGGGAATTGTTCCAGGACCCCGGCTAGCCTGCTGCTTCCACTGCCC
>NC_054568.1:212038-282038 GCF_017654505.1 Polyodon spathula | reverse complement strand
ACACGCCCGACCACTCTGCCCCGACTTGGGTGGTCGTGCCCTTCGAGCCCTCTGTCGCAGCAGGACGGCCGGGGTGGGAGTCGCGTCTGCGGCCATGTTTTCCGATCTGAAACGGGGCAGACCTAGGCCACGTGCGCACCCCCGCCGACGTCCTGCCAGAGCCGACACCGTCGGGAGCCACAGCACTCGCCAGACCATCCTGCATTGACACGGGTGGCCACGCCAGCAGAGATCTCCACCCCGCCCGGTGGGTGACCTTGATGCCGGCTCGGGCAGTCAGACTGGATCGCCCTATTACCTTGTCCGCAAAGTTGGGATGAGAACCGCCTGCGTGAATGCTGGCTCAAGAAGACTCGGGTCCGGCTCGAGGCCGGTTCACAGGGGACCTCTCTAGTTGGATTCACAGCCAGCCGGTAAATGTAATGACCAAGGAGGTCAGCCTAAGCCTTGGGTATTTGTCTACTGCTCACCTGCTTCACAGAGTTGGAGGTCAGCTCTCTCACTATCAGCGAGTTAAACTTTCTTTGCCTGGCATACTTGGTTCCGAACCTTATCAGCGCATCCTTCTGTTCGGTAGACCAGGCGTTGGGACGGCCCTTGGCACCAGCGCTCACCGATCGCGTCGCCGTGATCCTTTCCATATTCCTAAGCATGATGTGCACGTGCCGTTTGTGTTGGGACAAGCCGTTCTTTGTCACAGAGCGCATATGACACTCTTTGCAACCCCATGGTAGCGGTGCTCTGAGACTGTTCTCCTGCAGGCCCTTGCACCTTGGGGTATGACAGGAGATTGAGGGGTTATTGTCGCTTGTCCTCCCACACATGCTGCAGCGAAATTCCAGTCTAACAGGGTTGTGCCTAACCCTGTAGTGTTTAACAGCCTACCCAGGTGTTTTTTGCACATATCACAGGAAATGTCAGGACTAGGCAGATCGATTCGGATCACACCAGCTCTGCCCTCTCCCCCTTCATCATTGGACGAATCCTCTGTGGGTGAGTTTAAAGAGGGCTCCCCGCCATGGTCTCCGTTTCCATGGCCTCAAATGTGCTCTCCAGCTCTACCGCCACTTGGCTGACCTCCATCACCTCCACAGTATCCTCTCCTCCTTCCACGACACCAACCGCACCCCTCAAGTGTGAGTTGGTGACGCAGGGATTCTGGCAGAGGAAAATGAGCACCATGCGGCCACAGTGGACCTGGTAGGTATGGTGTACGCTCAGTCCGAAGCTTGCTTGTGACCTGGGTAGTCAGCCCAGGCCATAGGTACTTGCTTACCGCTCCCCAGCTGTATTCTTTCCGCTCTGGCGGGAGAAACTCCCAATCGTCCGTTCCACTCTGTCTCGCTCGGAAGTGAGGCTGTGCCACACTTTGTCATTGGTCCATCGAGTCGGTTGAGCAGCCCCTGCACAGATGCCGGCGCAAATCCGGCCGGCAGGAGCCCTCCCCTGGTCGGACTTTATGCCTGCCGCAGACCATAATAATGAGCTGGGTGGTCAAGTCCAGGCCATAGGTACTTGTCCACTGCTCACCAGCGACCTCCTATTAGGCACTTCCATGCTTTTTGGTCTCGGAGCCTGAGGTTGTTTGACCTTGTTTGGCCGCCTCCTGCGAAGGGAGGCGTTACCAGCGGGACCGCCGGGAGGTAAAGGCTGCTACGCTCTCTGCTCCTTCCCCGAGGGAGCCAGCACCAGCGGTGCCACCCTTAAGAGAGTCATAGTTACTCCCGCCATTTACCTGCGCTTCCATGAATTTCTTCACCTTGACATTCAGAGCACTGGGCAGAAATCACATTGCGTTGTTGTCTACAGTATATGTAGATTGAAATGGTTTTGAGGGTATTTGTTCACCATCAACATACAAAGCTATAAAGCAGGCTGTAACAGGAAGAGATCTGTACTGACTCTGCTGGCGTGTTCAGTTTTATTACTGTTTTATTTTCCCTTGTTCTTTTCGCCTTCTGTTTTCATTATTATTTCTTTGAGCACCTGCGACTGCACTTGCTGTTCGTGTACCAGCTGTGGTATTTCCGTGGTGCTGTCTATCATCGTTGATAGGCAGCCCACGGTCAACAGTGCCCTCTGCCGGAGAAAAATAAGAACCGGTCTAAAATAAAACTGGGCACCTGTGTGGTGTTTCCAAGTACACCTGTCTGTCTCCTGGTCAGTGAATTACCCACACCCCTTCCACACGTGGTGTTAGAGTGGGATTCACTGGCACTGCCCCAAGCAGTGCAGCTAAAGAAGGAGCAGACTAGCGATGGATGTGACTCAGTTTGCCGCAATGATGGACCTCCTGTGCCAGACGCTCACCGCGGCAGTACAGGGGGCGGCTAGACCTGCAGCTCCAGACCACTCCATCCAGAGACCCACCAAAATGACGGCTGAGGATCGACCGGACGCCTACTTGGAGGTGTTCGAGGCTATGGTGATCTCGGCCGGGTGGCCCCAAGCCCAGTGGGCTAGCTATGTGTTGCCCCAAATCACCGGGGAGGCTCAAGCAGCTGCGAGGACGCTGTCCCCGGAGCACATGTTGGATTACCCCCGGCTGAAGGCAGCCATACTAAATCGTGTGGGGGCCACACCGGAGGGCTACCGGAAGAAATTCCGGGAGGAGCAATTTGCGGTAGGGGAGCACCCACGAACCATCGCCCACCGGCTGAAGGATTACGCACTGGGTTGGTTGAATCCAGATCTAAACACCAAAGCCAGGGTGGTGGAGATGGTGGAGCTTCGGGACCTCGGCTGTGGGTCCAGCGGCAGGCGCCGGACACGCTGGACCGGGCGGTCGAACTGGCCGAGCAGTACCAGGCAGCGGAGCCAACGCCTGCGAAACTGCCCGGGAGGAGTGCGGCGACTGGATCGTCCCCTCAACTGGCCCCGGAAAGGGCGAAGGGACTGGGGGGAAGGGGTAGTCCAGGATTTGGTCGGGGGGTGTCGGCGGGAGCTCCCGGCCCGGGTACTGGGGCAGGGTGGGGATACCCACGGGCTGCTGCAGTGTCGGACCGGGGTCTCGCATGGACGCCTTATCTGCGGGCCCCTTTTATGGCTCCAGTGTTTTCCCCTCTTTCCAAAACTTCAGGGAGAGAAACCAGCCCACCGAGATGTTGGACGTGCAGGGAGGTGGGCCACCTCTCCCGGGACTGCCCCATGATGGAGTGTGACCTCAGCCGACCAGGTAGGCACATTCAATTACCTCAGTCGCTTCAGCACACGGGTTTTGTTATTCCTGTGACAGTGGATGGTACAAAAACCCAGGCTCTCCTGGACTCAGGGTGTAGTCAGTCTCTAGTACAGGAGAGCCTAATTTCACCAGGGCATAAACGTATATTGGGACGGGTGCATGTTAAATGTATTCATGGGGATGTCTGCTCCTATCCCAAGATAAATGTGTGTATGACTATTGGCCAGCAGGTGACGCAGGTGCAGGTAGGATTATGTCCTCGATTGCCGGTACCAGTAGTTCTGGGACAGGACTGTGAGCAGTTTAAAGATTGGTTGGCTGCTCTGACAGCCCCGTCTTCTTTATTGGCTAAGAAAGAGGAAGTAATTGGAGAGATTTTTCCCTTTCGCGATCCAGAATGGTTTTGCCATAGATTTAAACCCCGTAAAACTAAACGGGAGCGCCGGATCGCTAAGAATGAGGGCTGGCAATGGAGGGAGTCGGAGAAGTTTCAGGTGGGGGCGGTTGGTGAAGAGTCCGGGGGGGAGGTCGCGGAGCCAGCGCAGGGGTCTGGCTCGGCTGCCTCTGCTCGGGACCGACCTGACCCCGAGTTGGAAGCCATGGGAGCTCATTTCTTAGCTCGCTCCCGTGACTTCCGACTCGAGCAAGGGCGTGACGACGTGCTGGGCAGGCTCTTTGACCAAGCAGCGGTGGTTAATGGTCGGGTGGTCGAGCCCAGACGCGCCGCCACATACCCCCACTTTGAAATTGATCGAGACCTACTGTACCGTGTTGATAAATTACCCCAGACCGGTGAAGTGCGTCATCAGTTGCTCATTCCTCAGCCCTTTAAGGAGGATTTGTTGCAGCTGGCTCACGCTATTCCCCTGTCTGGTCATTTGGGAAGGGATAAAACTAAAGCAAGGCTTGTGTCATTGTTCTTCTGGCTGGGGCTGGATGGCGATGTTAAGCGGTTTTGTGAGCGTTGTGGGGAATGTCAGAAGGCCAGCCCTAGAGCCGTTCCACGAGCCCCTCTGGTGCCTTTGCCCCTAGTGGAAGCTCCGTTTGAGCGTATTGGGATTGACATAGTTGGGCCATTAGAAAGGAGTGCGGCAGGATACACCCACCTACTTGTCATTCTGGATTACGCTACGGGTTATCCAGAGGCAATTCCCCTCCGATCTATGTCCGCTAAGTCTGTTGCCAACGAGCTTGTGAAGGTTTTCTCCCGGGTGGGGATTCCCAAAGAGATACTAACCGATCAAGGCACCAATTTTATGTCCCGGCTAATCCACGGAACATGTAAGCTTTTGGGAATTAAGACCATTAGGACCTCAGTGTTTCATCCTCAGACCGACGGTTTGGTGGAACGCTTTAATAAGACCCTTAAGAACATGTTGCGCAGGTTTATTCGTAGTGATGTGCGTTACTGGGACCAGCTGATTCCTCCCCTTCTCTTTGCGATCAGAGAGGTTCCCCAGGCTTCCACTGGGTTTTCACCATTCGAGCTGCTGTATGGGGGGAGACCCCGGGGCGTGCTCGACCTGGTCAGAGAGATGTGGGAGGAGCAGCAGGACAATTCGACCAATACAGTCCGGTATGTGTTGGACCTGCGCAAACGTCTTGAGTCTGTTGGAAAATGGGCGCATGACAATTTGCAGCAGGCGCAGCACAGACAGGAGACACAATATAACCGAGGAGCCCGGTTGCGCACATTTCAGCCGGGGGATAAGGTACTTCTTTTATTACCCAGTTCTGAGTCGAAACTCTTGGCTAAGTGGCAAGGACCCTTTGAGGTTACACGCCAGGTTGGGAAGGTGGACTATGAGATCTGCCAGCCGGAGCGACGGACAGAGAAACACATTTACCATATCAATCTCTTAAAGCCTTGGTTACAACCAGAGGCGTTGTTAGTGGCGCATGCAGATGACGTCACGGACCTAGGACCTGATCTTTCTGTGTTGGCAAGAAAAGGATCGGTACAGATTGCTGAGAATCTGACACCAACGCAGAAATGTCAGGCTCGCGGTCTGGTGGCGGAGTTTCCTGACGTGTTCTCTTCCGTCCCGGGGCAGACTCGAGTAGCCCATCATCACATTGATATTGAGCCGGGGGCGCTAGTTCGCCAGAGGCCGTACCGTATACCTGAGCGTAAAAGACAGGTAATAAAAGCGGAAATTGACGAAATGCTGAGACTGGGGGTAATAGAAGAGTCCCAAAGTGACTGGAACAGTCCGATCGTTTTAGTCGATAAGCCAGACGGGTCAACTCGATTTTGCATTGATTTCAGACGAATCAATGAGAAATCGAAATTTGACGCTTATCCAATGCCCCGAGTAGATGAGTTGCTGGAGCGTCTAGGCACGGCTCATTTTATGACGACACTGGATTTAACGAAGGGGTACTGGCAGATACCCCTGACCCCGGAATCTAGAGAGAGGACGGCGTTTTCGACTCCCTTCGGGTTGTACCAATTCAGGACCATGCCCTTTGGGTTGCACGGAGCCCCCGCCACTTTCCAGCGGATGATGGATCGCATCTTGCGGCCCCATCAGCAGTACGCCGCTGCTTACATAGATGACGTGGTTATCCACAGTGAGGATTGGCCGAGTCATCTGTGTAAGGTAGCGGCGGTGCTGCAATCCTTGCGGGAGGCGGGGCTCACTGCTAACCCAAAGAAGTGTGCCATTGGGAAGAGTGTGGCGGAGTATTTGGGGTATCGAGTAGGGGGCGGCCAGATCAGACCGCTAGTTGCTAAGGTGAAAGCCTTGGCTGACTGGCCGGTTCCTACAACCAAAACCCAGGTGCGCTCTTTCTTGGGACTAGTGGGCTATTATAGAAAGTTCATCCCGAGTTTCACTACACTCGCTGCTCCCTTGACAGACCTCACCCGGAAGGCTGCCCCAAATACGGTTCAGTGGACCGAGTCGTGCCAGAGGGCCTTTCTCGCCTTGAAGCGGAGGCTGTGTAGTAAGCCAGTACTATGCAGCCCGGATTTTGGTAAGAGGTTCACCCTGCAGACGGATGCGTCAGAGACAGGTCTCGGGGCAGTGTTGTCGCAGGAGGTTCGGGGAAGCGAGCACCCGGTCCTGTATATCAGCAGGAAGCTCCTTCCCCGCGAGAAAAATTATAGCACCATCGAGAAGGAGTGTCTCGCGGTAAAATGGGCAGTCGAGTCACTCTGGTACTACCTCCTGGGGCGACACTTCACCCTGGTTACAGATCATGCCCCCTTAGCATGGCTTCACCGGATGAAAGATAGCAGCGCCAGAATCACACGGTGGTACTTGGCCTTGCAGCCCTATGCCATCAGGGTAGTCCACCGAGCAGGAAAGCTGCATCAAAACGCAGACTTTTTCTCTCGGGAAGGCATGGGGGTGTAAGATTTTCGAATGAACTGGTGGTGTCATTCTGAGGGGAAGGATATGTAACAGGGAGAGATCTGTACTGACTCTGCTGTCGTGTTCACGGGCTGCAGGAAGAGGGCAGCAATCGCCCAACAACCGCCTGTGAGGTGGGAAAGTGGGGGTGTGGACTTTCCCCCTCTCTGAATGACTGAGAGGCGGGTCTTGGGTGATTGTTGGTCCTATAAAATAACGCTCTGCTGTTTCCTCAGGTCTGCCCACTTAGACGCACCAAGAGTGCAGAAGCTTTGATTCAGGACCGGGAATCAGCCGGGAGAAAAGAAAGATTCACAGCGAGAAAGAGAGAGCAGGGAACCCTTGGGCAGACCCCGGTGTATTGTAAAAGAGCAGGCTAGATAGCCGAGAGAGTAGGACGGTGATCCGGGTCGTGCGGGTAGCGGCGACCGGGATAACGCTGCCGAGTGCAGCACCTTTTATTTGTAGTTTTATTACTGTTTTATTTTCCCTTGTTCTTTTCGCCTTCTGTTTTCATTATTATTTCTTTGAGCACCTGCGAGTGCACTTGCTGTTCGTGTACCAGCTGTGGTATTTCCGTGGTGCTGTCTATCATCGTTGATAGGCAGCCCACGGTCAACAGTGCCCTCTGCCGGAGAAAAATAAGAACCGGTCTAAAATAAAACTGGGCACCTGTGTGGTGTTTCCAAGTACACCTGTCTGTCTCCTGGTCAGTGAATTACCCACACCCCTTCCACACAGGCATTAAAATATTTAAAGTTAAAGGGATTTTTAGCATATGACCCACTAAAGGAATCATTATCTGTTAATCATAGAAACCAAACTTGGGTAATAGACCTAGGAACATATTTTCTTGATTACAGACTTGACTACCCCGAGGTATACTATAAACCTTTACAGCGACTCTTTCAACGGGATACTTAGCATTTGAATTCATCAGGGCTTGGCATGGCCTATTTTCACCTCTGGAGATACTTTAACTTTTTTGACGTAGAGAGATGCTTCTAAAATGTTAAGTTTGTAATGATCTACTCATCAGACATTAAATAAAATCTATCATTGGCCCTAACCATTTTAATTTTGATATCAGTTCCATTTAACATGGGTTTTTCTTGAAAAAAAAAATCTGCGTGTAGGGATCCTAAAAGCTCAAATATATGGCTTCTTCTAGATTTATGATTATACTGTAAATTTACAGTTCTGCCTACTATAATTTCACTTTGGTTATACCTACATTTTTCTGTTTATTATATATTATTTTTAATATTTCTAGGGCACTGTGTTTTTATGAGTGCAATGCTGTTTGATTGAAGAATTCCTGGAACATTAAAAAAGAAGAAAAAAAAGTTATGCAAGTGGTTTCTTGTTTCATTTCACATCGGTGAAGGTGATCGTGCTGCAAGATCCGCAGTGCTTTGTCAGTGTGGGATTGGGAGCACAAATGTACATGTAGTTACTTCATAATATTTAGCTGGTATTGCACTGTTTTAGACAGACTATAGAAAAATATTCTAAGCTTTTAGGAAGTGTAATCATTTAGATGCATATAGTAAACTGGAATTTCGATTTAAATTGCAGCAGAAAACTAAATACAATTCCATCACTGAATTGGTTTGACATTTTTTATAGTACAGGTTGACCATTTATCATAAAGCAATATAAGCAATTTTTATTGAAAAATAAAAAATCAGAAAAAAACGGGAAACAATTTTATGCAATGTCACAAAGTTAAAACTGACAAGCACTGAATGCTAAACACTTATTATATACTAAACACAAATATATAATATATAGTGGACACTAAACAGATATTAAATACTGCTCAGTAGAGGTACAACAGAAGCATAATTTTACATTGAGTTCATTTCACCCCTTAAAGAATGTCACAGAGGTTTGAATAATATTATTTGTAGCAAAATCTAGTCTCTGTTTTTATTAAAGGGGAACTTAATTGTTTTTATCTTGTATAAGTTACATGTTCCCATATGTTGCTACAAATGTTTAAATGTGTGTTTAATTATTTTTTGACATCTTGACTACTTTCTCTACTACACTATTACCTTATTTATACAGTTCTTATTAAACAGTTTTTACAGCAGTTATCTGATGCATTTGTTAAAGTATTGTACCCCTCAACTTTTCAAATTATGTTTATTCCACATCATTACACCTCCACACAAGTTAACAGACAATTTATATACCCTGTCTATGTATAAGTGTAAAATGTATTGTAGTGATCTCGGTTAACGCAGACAGGCACATCGCACAGGGCGTGGCAATCCACACACAGGTGGAGGGCGGGCACGAACCCAGCACCTCTCGCACTAAAGCATAGCCCCAATATCGCTGTACAAGGAGTCAGCTCTTTTGTACAGTGTTATCAGTGCTATGCTGGAGTGCCTGTGTGTGGATTGCCTTGCCCTGTGAGGCTCCTGCCTGTGGGAACTAGGATCGCTACAGTATTTAAAATGTGATCATACTTGGAAATGTTTGCTTTAATAATGTTTCAAACACTAAGATACGGTTTGCAAACCTAAAACTTACACAAAGAAATCTACAATGGAAAAAGGGTGTACTTTCCATTTTCCATTGTACATTCCATACATGTTTTTAAATCAGCATTCTAGAGAAAAAACAATGGAAATTAAAAAACTAAAAACTACATTTTAAGTGACAGTAAGAGTGGACAAAGATGAAAAAGACAGGAAATTGACAGGTAAGACTGCCGCTGTGCTCTTACTTCAACCATGTCCTGACAAGGCTTTCCAGCACACATTGCTTAAAGTCCTCATATCAAGTTCCTAACATCTTTTTATAAAATGATAATATAATTTATTTTAATGCTTTACTCGTTTAAATTGTTCAGTTGCGATGCGTAGTTTCTATCATTTTAAATATCCCTCCGACATTAGCAGGAAGACATTTTCCAGCTGCATGACTGTCGACCGAGTGATGTCATCGGAGGCAGTGGAGTCTGACTGTATAAGTACAGCAATGGATGTACTCGTGCGAACAATTTAAAAAGATTTACTGGTTGAGTTCAGCTATGCCTAAACGTTGTATTGCAGCAGGTTGCCCTATATAGCCACTGACGGTATAAATAAGCCTCTTCAAATTTCCACCAGGCGAAAAACTTCGAGCTGAATGGATTAGGCAAGTAAGGTGAACTCGCTATAATTTTAGAAGTCCAACTCGGCACTCTGTACTTTGTAGTGCACGTTTCACAGAGGTTTATTTGACAATTAATCAGCTCTAATGACATCATTTGGAATTAATGTGCAACACAAACAGAAACTTAAAAAGGATGCAGTACCCATGGTATTTAAAAGAAAAATCTCACCACAGCCCCACCTGATCAGTTATCTGACAGGAGCAATACAAGCAAACCCATGCAGTTATAAGACCAGCAACAAGACTGTGGCCAATGTGGGCCTAACAGCTGCATACCCAAACTGTTCTCAAAGCTGTTCTCAAACTCCAAAGAAAGCGAGTAAGTTGTGTTTATTTACTATTTTGTACATATGCTGTAGAAGAATGAAACCACCTATACATACCATTTATTGACTCTAGGGCCTATAGCAATTAACAGCCAAGGTACAACTAGTCACTTTATTTAAAGTTCAGTTTGCCAGTGCACCAAAATGCATTATTATTATTATTATTATTATTATTTATTATTATTATTATTATTATTATTATTCTTAATAAACAACTTCAAAAATGTTTTTTAAAACAAATAAAAACAATATCAATGTCAATGCCTGTCTTGGTTGTCATCTGAATCAGAACCTGAACTCTCCACATCAGATGTTTGTAAGGCTCGAATATATAGGGCTGCAAAACAAATTGCCTCGGATTCCTGGTTGTCAAGTGCTGGTGTCTGATCAAATTTGATGCTAGATTCTGAACACAAAAGTTAAAAAAACTCCAAAAACTGACTTTCGCGCTCCATTGTTTTCCATTGAGTAAAATTCCAAATCTACATTAATGATTTAGATTCTGGTATAGTAAGCAAACTTGTTAAATTTGCAGACGACACAAAAGTAGGAGGAGTGGCAAACACTGTTGCAGCAGCAAAGGTCATTCAAAATGATCTAGACAAGATTCAGAACTGGGCAGACACATGGCAAATGACATTTAATAGAGAAAAGTGTAAGGTACTACACGCAGGAAATAAAAATGTACATTATAAATATCATATGGGAGATACTGAAATTGGAGAAGGAATCTATGAAAAAGACCTAGGAGTTTTTGTTGACTCAGAAATGTCTTCATCTAGACAATGTGGGGAAGCTATAAAAAAGGCTAACAAGATGCTCGGATACATTGTGAAAAGTGTTGAATTTAAATCAAGGGAAGTAATGTTAAATCTGTACAGTGCACTAGTGAGACCTCATCTTGAATATTGTGTTCAGTTCTGGTCACCTCGCTATAAAAAAGATATTGCTGCTCTAGAAAGAGTGCAAAGAAGAGCGACCAGAATTATTCCGGGCTTAAAAGACATGTCATATGCAGACAGGCAAAAAGAATTGAATCTGTTCAGTCTTGAACAAAGAAGATTACGTGGCGACCTAATTCAAGCATTCAGAATTCTAAAAGGTATTGACAGTGTTGACCCAAGGGACTTTTTCAGCCTGAAAAAAGAAACAAGGACCAGGGGTCACAAATGGAGATTAGACAAAGGGGTATTCAGAACAGAAAATAGGATGCACTTTTTTACATAGAGAATTGTGAGGGTATGGAACCAACTCCCCAGTAATGTTGTTGAAGCTGACAACCTGGGATCCTTCAAGAAACTGCTTGATGAGATTCTGGGATCAATAAGCTACTAACAACAAAACGAGCAAGATGGGCCGAATGGCCTTCTCTCGTTTGTAAACTTTCTTATGTTCTTATGTTCTTATGTAAAACAGAGATACTGCCAACAGCCTACCTCCGCTGACATCATCAAAAATTGCCAGGGTTTTGTGTCAGACAAAGTGTTTCCACTGTAATGCCTGAATTTCAACAGAGATTATAAACATTTAAAATGTGTATTTACGTGTCTTTATTGGCCAGCATGACTTACAATTACACAAAGATCACTTTCCATGAATAAAAAGTGGGGGTCAAATTTGATGATATTGGAACTTTAACTGGTACAGTAGCTGAGTTTACTTCAGACAATATAGGCAGTTACCACCACTGTCAGTGGGTTGCTGAGGATTCGAAAGTTCTCTGAAGCAGCCTAATATTCCTTAGCACAGTGGCTTTTTTACCACTGTTAAATTGCAGTGTACATGTAGCATGACTCAGCATGGCCAAGCAATCAGCTGGCTGAGGACAGAGGTGGGGCTCAGCCCTATTTAAGCAGGGCCTCTTCCCCTGCTCACTCTCTGTCCTGGGTTAGCAACCTAAAAGGAGCCATGCTGTTGGAGTGTGTGTTGCTATTGTGAGTTGTCTCCCAGAACCCTGAACGGGCGTCTGCCTGCTTGGAATCCCTGCACCCTACTTCTCAACAATCGTCTGGACCCATTCCCTTCCCGTCCCAGGGCATCGAGCGCTGCTGTGAGCCAGAGCGGACCTGGAGGAAAACAAGTTTAATGGAGGCACCACCACCACCAACATGGCAGGAGCTGGACCTGCCTTAAACCTGAGGAATTACTGTTTAATTGAGTGTTCGGGACTGTTTTGTTTATTTGTTTATTTTTAACCCAGACTTAACATTGATGGTATTTCAGGAGGTTTCTTCTGTTTGTTTTTGGAACATTATACCTTTATCTGTGCCTTAGGAACACCCTTTTTGTTAATGTATTTGTTATAAATAAAACTCTGCCCAGTACTGCCTTGCTGGTGTGCAGGTTGCACCACACTTCCTGCCTGTCTGTGTCATCACTTCCTGTCCCACTGGCGCTATTCCCACCAACCTCCATCACGTATGTATTTTAGTAAATTCGCAACACGTTCATTTCAAGCTAGTTTCTTATTCAGAAAGCTATTATTATTTTAATTCCCTGATTTTCTATTTCATTAATTTTTATAATTAAAATGCCACTTCCAAATCATCAGAGTGTGATGTGTAATTAGTGCAAAAATAAATGAGGCAAGATAAACAGGTTAAACAATTGTTTATGTTAATGAAAAATACCTGTTTTAAACGACTTTGGGCCAGATTCATAAAACGATGATGTAAATAGCAGATGTAAGTAATTCAGAACTCTTTATTGCACCTTGTCACTTTCAGGTAACAATTGTTGCTCAGGTAAACACTGCTTCAATTATGCAGTTGCTGCATGCTGTTACTTCTTGATAACATATTTAATTATATTCTAAATTATAAATTGAAAAAAAGCAGAACATTATTCCAAGTGGAAACTTATTGTTTTAAAAAGTTAGTTTCGTTTTCAACTGCTAACAGTAGCTTGTTTTTTTATTTGGAACTAAAATGAGTATGATTGTATTTGACATCTTTTAGCTACATTCATAAACTAAACAGCTGTACAAAAACAATTACACTATACTACTGCAATAGTAATTATTTTAAAATTACAAATGTTAAAATCAGATAAATAAAGAATAGGAGACTTGTTGAAGCTTAAACCTTGAATTAAGGGGGCTCCTGAGTGGCACATCCAGTAAAAGCGCTCCACGTGGAGTGCAGGATGTGACCTATAGCCTGGGGATTGCAGGTTTGAGTCCAGGCTATGTCACAGCCAACCTTAACCGGGGGTTCCTAGGGGGCGGCGCACAATTGGCCGAGCAGTGCCCGGGTAGGGAGGGCCTAGGTTGGCAGGGGAATCCACGACTCACTGCGCATCAGCGACCCCTGTGGCCGACAGGGCGCCTGTGGTTCTGCAGTGGAGCCTCCAGATCTGTGTTGTCCTCCGGCACTATAGGTCTGGGAGCCTCGCTGTGGATCCGCAGCACGAAAAATGACAATTTGGCAAGAGCACATTTCGTTCCCTGAGTTGGCAGGGGGGATGTGAGCGGTGAGCCAAGGATACTGATATTGATTGGGCACACTAAATTGGGGAGAAAACCAGGGTAAATAAAAAATAAATAAAAAAAAACACCTTGAATTGAGATATACTTTTTAAAACAATTGTGTCATCAGCGAGTGGAAATAAAACATAAATCAATCTTTAACTGCACATTAACATTACCTATAGCTTTCAAGTTTATTAAAACCAACAAGTACACTATTTCAAATTGTATAGTGTTATAGAATGGCTTGTTTATTGATCTGGATATTGATCAGTTAATCAGTTTTGTTTTTAATGCTGTGCAAGGGAATGTTTTTCGTGCTTACAGTGATAACCGTGAAAGATTGCAAGGTTTATATGAGTAAATATGAGTCTGAATACATAAAGTGAATAAAGACATATTGAAAAGCCCAATGGGAAATGGAGCACTCCTTTTTCTTTAGATTTTAGCTGAGTTCAGACTCAGGCATTGTTTATTTTTACCCTTCAGACTTGTAACTGAGACACTTGAACTACTGACTAGTGATTCCTCTGTGCATTTCATATATTAGACTGAGAAAACAGAAATCACAGTACTGCTTCACCGTCTTAAATTCAGATTTTTCATATATAACATTGTGGCAGAGCAAAGCTCTGTCCTTTATAAATTGGCAGGGATGGGGTTAAATTCCCCTCCCTGCCTGGGTTTATTGTGTTCAGGTGGCTGGGGTTGATTAGTTGATTAGCATAATTAACTATCAATCAGCGCCCAGCCACCTGACATAAAAGGAGGCCTCTGCTTCCCATTGAGAGGAGGGAGTTGAGGAAGCAAGTTGTTGGCTGCGTTGGCTGCGTTGGCTGCGTTGGCTGCGTTGGCTGCGTTGGCTGCGTTGGCGAATTTTTTGATCCAGTGAAGGCATTGCCCAGCCTGTAAATCTATATTTTGGTAAGTTTTGCTTTTTGTTTTATTATTTGTGTTTAAATATCTTTATTTTGGCCCTTGTGCCCTTTTATTTTGTGTTCAATTATAATAAAAGTAGTATTTTTTTGAACTGCAGTCTGTCTCAGGGCCTCTATCCACTCGACAGCCTGTCACAAACATTTATTAACTAATGATTTTTTAAAGAAAGCTGCTGTAATAGCAGGTGTACAGTTAATCACATCTGTTTCTGTCTCTGCACACCTGCAGAGCTAGTAACCTTTGACAGTTTTTCTCAATCACTTGAGCACATTTCTCGAAACATTATTTACTTTCAAAACATTTAACACAACCCCCCCAAACTGTAACAAGTTTTTCAAAATGACACTGTGGAAGGGGTGTGGGTAATTCACTGACTAGGAGACAGACAAGTGTACTTGAAAACACCACACAGGTGCCCAGTTTTATTTTCAAACAGTTCTTGCTTTTTCCGGCAGAGGGCACTGTTGACCGTGGGCTGCCTATCAATGATGATAGCCAGCACCACGGAAATACCACAGCTGGTACGTGAACAGCAAGTGCACTCGCAGGTGCTCAAAGAAATAATAATGAAAACAGAAGGCGAAAAGAACAAGGGAAAACAAAACAGTAACAAAACTACAAATAAAAGGTGCTGCACTCACGACCCGGATCACCGTCCTACTCTATCAGCTATCTAGCCTGCTCTTTCACAATACGCCGGGGTCTGCCAAGGATTCCCCTCTCTCTCTCTCTCTCTGTGAATCTTTATTTCTCTCCCGGCTGATTCCCAGTCCCGAATCAAAGCTTCCGCACTCTTAGCGCGTCTAAGTGGGCAGACCTGAGGAAACAACAGAGTGTTATTTTATAGGACCAACAATCACCCAAGACCCGCCTCTCAGCCATTCAGAGAGGGGGAAAGTCCACACACCCACTTTCCCACCTCCCCGTGTCACTGCCATGACTCACAGGCGGTTGTTGGGCGACTGCCGCCCTCTTCCTGCAGCCCGTGAACATGCCAGTAGAGTCAGCACAGATCTCTCCCTGTTACAGACACATTTAATTTGAAAAGGCACTAAGACTCTCAAAACAGCAAATATGTCACCAAATCAAATAAGTCCATCAAAACAGTATAATCTGTCATCTAATGAAAAGTTCTTCTATCAGCCATTTCACAATGGCACAATAAATACTAACTATAAGCATCAATATGACATGGTCAACCCTGAGTACATGCTCTCTTTTTCTAGTTTTTTTTTTTCTGGTTTGCTTGTTGTTAAAATGTAGCCTTTAATGTGTAGTTCAGGGGATGCCGTAGAGGAAGGCATTCACTTGTGAGATGACTCAGCCTGTTCTCTGTCATCTGAGCTGCTTCCAATCGCTATCCCATCTGTCAATCTCTCTCTCTACTCTATTCAAGCTGTGCTCTTTTTTGTTTTGCGTTTGTGTGTTTGGTTTTCACATATGCTGCAGGAACCTCCGTGTCGGATTCTCCTCAAAATATTTCTCTGATGGACCGTCTACTTTTAATACACACCTCTACCCAGCATTCAGACCTGCTGCCCCAGCACTACGGAGATGAAAACACCCCGCCACCAGGCTCAGCCTCAGGAGCAGCTATTTTATAATTATTGACCACTCGTCAAAAAATATCAACATCCTGACTGGATGTGAGTGTTGCTTAAGAACAAACTTACCTTTATATCAGCTTCCACGTTGCATCCTTCTCCCAAGTGCGTTTCAACAAACTCGCTCTCACAATCCCAAGACAAACAGGAAATGTACCCTAACTCATCCTTAAGCTTCTGAACAATATGTCTACGACATATACACATGCAGCCCCAGGTGATGTGGAGCAACAGGCAGCCCCAGGTGATGCGGGACCTTCAGCATCCCAAGGCAAAGCAGAACCCTCAGCAATCACAGATAAAGCGGAATCCTCAGCAACCCCCAAGCGAAGCAAGACCTTCAGTAACCCCAGGCGAAGCAAGACCTTCAGCAACCCCAGGCGAAGCAAGACCTTCAGCAACCCCAGGCGAAGCAAGACCTTCAGCAACCCCAGGCGAAGCAAGACCTTCAGCAACCCCAGGCAAAGCAAGACCTTCAGCAACCCCAGGCGAAGGGGGACCCTCAGCAACCCTAATAAAATACAATAGAGACACAGGTAACCCAAGGCGATGCGGAGCACCAGGCACCCCCAGGTGATGCAGACATGGCATCCCTGGATGGTGTGAGGCAGGCATCCTTGGGCGGTGCCAGGCAGGCATCCTTGGGGGACAGTCTTGTATTTTGGGGACCGTTTTGACTTTTTTTTTAAGGTGTATTTAGGGTATTTAGGGGTACATAATTAACCCAGGAGCTCCCTGAACTTGACACTGTGGTCAGAAATGAAAAATTCTGTGATTTTTGGCGGGCCCCTCTGGTACTATCCAACCTGTGGCATTTCAGGGCCCATCCCATTGACTTCCCATGCTAATTTTGGGACATTTTTAACTTGTTCACATTTGGTTAAATAAGGGGTATGCGATACCCAATGGGCCCCGAATTTTGGCATTTTCTGGGCCCGCCAATGATGCAGCCCGCAGCTCTAACCTTAGCTGGATGAGCTCCCCAGTAATTGCAAATATTAATTACAAAAAATAATTTTACATCAAATGTTTATTAAAAATTAAAAGCTTACAAAATACGAAACAGTAAAACAAATGCATGCATTATAGACATATAGGTATATAAACGTGAATTCAAATTGTCTTGGAAAATAAAAGCATAACTATCAATATTTAAATGCAATGGTTATAATTTAAATATCAGTCAATCCCCATAACTAAGCCATGAGCACTCACTGTGTCCTGTACAGAATCAACCAGATCTGGGACAAAAATAGTCAAATTCACTTAAATAAAACTTAAACAAATGATTTAGCTCAGCATTGTAGTTAGCCACTAAAATAACACAATGGCTCTTATGAAAGCGCTTGTTAAGAAGCGTCTTTTGAATAATATTTTTTTTTTCTTTTTACTATGAGTGTCTCATATTTATTTTTTTAACTCATATCTGTGGATGCAACTCCTTGGGTCTGGTGGTATTTTTTACTTTCACAGCAGGGTAAATTAATGCACAGATTAGTATATTGAAACAGGGAATCTCTCTATGTGTAGCAATTGAAGTTAAAAGAAATTGCTGTCACTTGTCGGAATATAGATGTTTGTGCCATATTGAAAAAAAAAAATTAAATATATATTGCTGTGCAAAAGTCTTATACATTTATTAGGTAAACTTAGACATATTTGCATGTTTCTACTCTTTGCATCATTTATTTGATTCTTGCCATTCTTTAAATAAATTTAAAGGATTTTAAAGGCTTTTCTATTGATATACAGTTTGTGAAAATAGCACAGACTACCATAAAGTTATATGTTCAATTATGACACTAGTAAGAAGCAAACAGAAATAGTGATGGGTGTAAAGAGTTAAGGATGTTCTCTTCAGTGTTGCTCATCCTTGTTGGACGGTTTCTGCAGCGCTTCATGTTAGCTGCTGCTGCTCATGTGTAGTTTGCTTTGAGTTATTGTGATCACAGGATGAAGTGGTTAAAGATAATACATTGATGGATGAATTGATGACAGGTTTGGTTTCTTCTCACCCAAACTAAGCTGTATTAATAACAGTCAAAGTTGTTATAATAGTGGAAAACACTAGTGGAGGCTTTGAGTAAATTGTTGATGCTCATAACTTCCATATAGAACTCCTAAATATTGTCTAAGCCTTGTGCACAGCAGTGTAGATGAATGATAAATGTCCTATATGTTTTGATATGTTTCTTGCAAGTGATATATGGACACTATACATTTTATATATAGTGTATGCATATATGCAAATACAAATACCAGTATGTATAGGGCCTAGCCTGCAAACAAGTATATTTACATTAGTAAATAGAAACATGTATGATTAGAAAATGACCATGGGATATAAGAATAAAAGAACTGGTCACCTGTCCAGGAATAGAACTGGAAATGATACTGCCAAGTTGTAGCAATTCACTTGCTCCATGAAGTGGGTGTAAGTTTCACCCACCTGTCCCTTTAATTAGGGTCAGTAGCCTGGCCAGGTTAAAACTAATTTTCCCATAGTTCCTTGCTATCACCTTCTGTTCATCCTCTCACCCCATTGGCTCATTCAGTTATCCACTCCTCCAATCTCAGAGCTCCTTGGAAGCCAGTACCGGTATTAAAGCTGACTGGCTAGACCAGGGACTCCATTTTGCTCTTGAGAAATCCATTTACAAACAAATAGCATATTACTTAATTAACCGAGTAACTTTAACTATTTTAGATAAATCCTGGTGCATCCATTTTCTCTTTTCATAATCTTGTACTTTGTCTAAACCTTTCTTTTTTGTTTACACTGTGACTTGTTTAAGTTTAGTTGCTGTTCAAGGTCTGTTTAGGGTTTGTTTTTTGGTAATGTGTTCAGTCTCCTTTTTGTTCCTGGTCCTCCTGATATTTTCCAAACGGCTGTTCACCACTCAACCTGGAACTACTCAACAGACTCTCCATTTCTATGATTGCTATTTTTTCACCCTTTATCCACCATCATCAGTACAGGACTCTATTCAGGACGTCATTATTTGCTGGTGAGATTATTCCTTTTCTGTTTGCTGGATTTTTCTACTTTACTTTGATACTTTTGTTACTAGAATTTTGGTTTTGTTCTTTTGTTACTTTGGATTTCATGTGCATTACTTCACTGGACTTGTTAGGCCTAAATTTCATTTATCATCCATTGCCATCAAGACTCTTTGTAACTGTTTTCCCCGTATACTTATTCATTCACCTTTGTCTCTATTGCCTGTCAGTGTGTTGGTTTTGTATTGGTGTGGTGTGTGTGTTTGTGTGTGTGTGGGGGGGTTTATTGGAGTCCCACCGGACACCGCATTCATTTTGCTTTAGCGTTAGTTTGTTTGGATGTTTAATTCACTTTACTTTCTTACTCACCTGTACCTTCCACTAAATGTTATCTGCAATAAGTTGTTGCCATTATATTTCATTTATTACATTATAGTTCACAACAATAAACTGTTTGTGAAATTGACACCTCTGATGTCCCTGCTTTTGCTGTCTGTCACTCTTGCTGACTTAGTTAGTTATAGATATTGGGCTGGTAGTATCTCCTTAGGGAGGACACAGTACAGCTGCTTCTCAGTTGTGCAGAGTGATCATTACAAAGTGATGGAATTAAACTTAACACAGATTGTGATGACTGCCTGTGCAAAGTGCCCGCCCGTGCCAGCATGTTTTCACTCACTCTGGGTTGTGTGTTTGAGTGGAGAATGGGATTGGAGACGGAGGTAATAAGTTAAACTATCAGCTCACCATGTTTGTCTGGGTAGTCCATTTTGTTTGTCTCTAATTTGCGAAAGTGCCATGTCCTGTGTTTTTGTTTGTTGCAGCCTTTGTATTTACTGTTCATTCGTTAAATGCTGAGTGCAAGCAAGCGCTCAGCTTCCTCTAAACTCCACTGCTCTATTTCCTGGCTTGTGATCTGATGTCACCCACTACAGCCGTCTTTGAGACAGTCACACATGGATGATTCATATGTCAAAGTGGTCATAATTGATATGACATTAATATGTTCAATATGAGCATTATATGTTCATATACTTGGCAATATAATTATCGTACATAATTGATATAAGAAACATATGTGTTCCATGTAGGAATGGATCATTTAAAAATACTGTTGTAGTTACAAGGGGGAAAAAAAGGAAGTATATAGTAATACAGTATGAATCATATTGTATATGTATTTGCATAGATATACAATAACATATGAAATGCATAGTGTCCATATATCGCTAAGAAACAAACTTAACACATGATTCATATTTTTTTCCATGGGCCTTTCCTCCTCCTCTCTCCTTTCCCTTCATTATTCCTCTGTCCCCTTTCCTCTCCTCACTCCTCTCCTCCTTTCTCTTTTACCTTCATCACTCCTGTCCCCTCTCCTCACTCTTCTCTTCCTCTCTACTCTTTCTTCCATTCTGCAATGTATAAGACACTGTTGAAGAAGGTCAGACCACATGATATCCAGGTCATGTAAAAGAATAGTCCATCTATTCCCTGTGAAGTTTTGTGTAATATGTATGTGTGGATTGAGGCAGCATTCATGATGAATAAGCCTGAGAGAGGGAGAAAGATCAATTAAACAGTGTTACTTCCACAGGTAACTTACTCTTAACTCTTAACTATTACTTTGAGGAAGCACCCTGTGGCAGAGCAGAGCTCTGCCCTTGTAAATATTGGCAGGGATGGGGTTAAATTCCCCTACCTGACTGGAGTTATTGTGTTCTGATGGCTGGGGGTTGATTGGAGTATTTAACCATCAATCAGCACCCAGCCATCTCGCATAACAGGAGGCCTCAGCACCTCATTTAGGGGGAAGGAGCTGAAACAAACAAGTTGCTGGGAGGATGATATTGTGAAATTTGATATTTTGAAATTTTACCTATTTCCAATGAGAAAATGGGCGAATGTCTTTTCGTTCACGTAGTCAGAAAAAAACAACATATGAATCCAAATTAACATGTATTTATACTAAAGTAATACAAAAATGACTACAAAAGATTTAGAAGCGAGTAGTTTTTCGAGATTTACAATTACACTGAAATTTAAAATTTGGATTTGTATGTTTTTTTTCTGACTTTGTGAACGAAAAGACGCATTCGGCCGTTTTCTCATTGGAAATAGGTAAAATTTCAAAATATCACTGTACTGGTCACAAAAGCAAAGCTTGTGGGGAATAATAGCCATTTTCTATACTTGAGGCATAAGCAATTAGGAAATAACACGAACTACCCAGGAACAAAAATTGTTACATAGTGTTTGTGCTTAGGAATGTTTTGTTTGGCCCTTGTGTCTGTCTATTTTGTGTTATTTGTTAGTAAAAGTCTTTATTTTTGAACTGCAGTCTGTCTCTGGGCCTCATCCCTTGAGCCAGCCTGCACCCCCCCCCCACCCCACATTTAACTTTCTAAAATTTTATATGTATCCTGTCATCATGCTTGTTTTGAAGTCTGCAATATGAAGCAGAGTTTATTTTGGTGTGCGTTTATTGGATGATATGTTGTATAATAATGATTGTAACACGAATACATCTAGAAAAGTAACACTTGCCAGTTAGGTTCAGGTTATATGCACAGTGCATATACTGTGTGTGAGTGCACAAGATAAAGGAAAGAACAAACTAATAATTGTTTTAAATGTATGATGTTGCAGGTAGATATGAGGAGCCAAGCAGGCCATCATACATTCTGTGTTATACATTGGTTACATAAACTGCATTGTTTCAGCCTGTATAATACTGTTTTGCTTGTGTATAATATTGGTTTGCTTGTGTAATGTTCGTTTGTGGGTGTGCCATATCGGTTTGTTGTGTGCATACTATATTGGTTTGGCATGTGATCTTAAGGCGGGGCTAGATTACTTGCACCACATTTCAGGTAACCTGGCATCATGTTTTAAATAGTTTGTTTTTCAGGCATATCAGGAAGAAAACAAAGGAAAAATAAAATAGTGATTACTACTAAGTGCCGACGTTATACTTAGCATCTGCTCTGGATATTAAATGAGGAGTACAGCTCAATGACAATATTACTACTAGGGCCTTGACCAAATCAAAACTGACAACCCGCTAATCACATTTTATAAAATGTATTTCATAGTTTCTCCTTTTTATTTGTACCTTATTTCTTTTACTTGTAAAAAGAAAACACTATTAAATAGTTTTGTAAAGTGCAATTAACGGGTTGCTAAGTTTGGTCTGGGCCTAGGTCTACTAAATGTTGTTGTACTGGCACCTGACTTTTCTACCATGGATGGGTGATGTGGAGGAGGTGATGTTTACTTCTCTTTACTATACCTAAAGTCAGAATTCCTATTCTGGGCCAAAAGCCACGTCACCAAAACTACATAGAGGTTCTTACTCACTACCCACCCACACTCATTCATGCCCACCATGTTAATGCTACATTAAACTCAAAGTAATGAGTTTAGTTTTGCCAAGGACAACATTATTTGTTAAATTCAGAATATATTTTAACACAACTAACTTAGGTCAATATCTGTGGTGGGGGAAGGCAGTAGTGCTTAGACTTTTCTGCATCTGCAGGGAGAGTTCTCTGTCTATTTTGTTAGGACCAGTGTACGATTTAAATAAATAAAAAAATAAAAATGTTTTGAAAGGTGTAAATGATTGAAGTAACATTTCAACACACATAGTCCAACCCCCATGTGTTTGTTTGAAAGCAACAAAAAGCACCTGAATACAATTATAAGAAACATGTTTAAATGTCAACATTTTGCTATAGTATCAGATTATTTTTATGTCTGTTTTACAATGTCCACAATATATTGGGCAATAAATAATTAGATGTTAAGCATGGCAAAATCCTCAGCATATGTGCTAAGATTTTAAAGCTATCATTTCATAAAACACCCACCCATTTATTGCATGAACACCGTCGCACGATGCAGACTAAAATATCTTTAAAAAAAATAAAAAATAACCAATGACAGCATTAAATGAAACTGTCTTTGAACAAGGTGGGCGTTGGTAGCCCTTAAAGGCCATGGCTGCATCCCAAACCATTCCCTTGTGCCCTACACCCTTCAAAAAGTGTACACTATGCGTGACATTTCACTGACGTGTGCACTTCGGTGAGTGAGGGTGTAGGGTGGAGCTAAAAGCATTAAATGGGACGCACGTCAGCATCATCAAAAGTTTAAAGTGTATTATAAGAAATTATAAAAAATGCACAATCAATATGTGACGGGCATTTTATCATACTGTATTCTGTGCACTGTTCATCTCCTAGTTTTCATCTTCCCAGTCTACAGGTAACCAGAGTCTGATGCAGATAGGCAAGTGATCCTGCTTCAAGTAATTAACATTAGCTATATTTAAGTAACATTATAATGGTGGTGTTTTAATTAGGTGATCTAGGGTTTGATTAGTACCAGGTGAGTGGTTAAATTGAAGAGGTTGATTTGCAATTTGATTGGTTTACACACAGCTTTTATCCACCTAGTTGCTATAATAGTCAGTTAGGCTATTTGTGTGTCAGCACAAAACGCCAGCCAACCAAGCCTCACAACAAAAGAGAGAGAGGCTGTTGGATAAGATCCGAACTTAGCAGCACTCTGGAACTGTCACTCTTCAGCTAACAAAGCTGATTTAATCTCTGCCTTTGCCTCCCACTTCTCTGATTTCCTTGCTCTCACTGAAACCTGGCTGTCCCCTGATAACAAACTTCTGCCGTCCTGTCCTCTCTCTATGTCCTGTCCCATACTCCGTGTCTCACTGGACAGGGAGGTTGGACTGGTCTTCTCCTCTCTCCCGCCTTACTCTTTTCTCCCCCCTCTGACCTCTCCTCACTGTTTTAATTTCATGCTGTCCAACTTTACTCTCCCCTAATTGTATTGTACCGTCCCCCTTGACTATTACTCTCCTCCCTCAACTCTCTGTCTACCCCAACTGTCCTATTAGATGATTTAAATATCTATCTCTCCAACCCCAACCACTCTTCCAGATTCCTTCACTCCTTCAAATTCTGTCTCTCCATCCCCTCCTACCCACAAAGCTGGCTGTCACCTGGACCTCACCATCTAAAGGGCCTGCTGCCACTCCACCCTCTGTCACCCCTCTGGACCTCTCTGATCACTATTTCATCTATTTTTTTCTCTCTCCCATCTCTCCCTGCTCTTCCTACCCCCACTGTCACCTCACCATAACCTCCGCTCTTTTCCCCTCTGTCCAGTGCTCTGCTTTCCTGTCCAACCACACTCTGCTCAACCCTCTCCAATCTGGCTTTCGCTCTGCTCGCTCCACTGAAACTGCCCTCCTGTCTGTCACTAACTCACTAAATTCTGTCCAAGCTGCCTCTCTCTCTCTCCTCTGTCCTAACCCTCCTTGATCTCTCTGCTGCCTTTGAGACTGTCGATCACTCTATCCTCCTATCCTCAGAGGCTGACCTGGAATCTCTGGCACTGCTCAGGCCTCGTTCTCCTCCTACCTCTCTAACCGTACTTACCAGGTAACCTGGCATGGAACAACCTCCACACCTCACCCTCTCTCAACAGGAGTACCCCCAAGGGTCAGTCTTGGGTCCTCTACTGTTCACTCTCTACACCACCTAATCACATCCTATGGTTTCTCATACCATTTCTATGCCGATGATGCTCATATTTTACTCTCCTCCCCCCCTCTGACTCCACCATCCCCTCCCATGTCTCTACCTGTCTGTCTATCTCCTCCTGGATGCACTCGCGTCACCTCAAACTGAACCTCTCTAAATCTGACCTTTCTTTCCCGCCTCCTCCTGATCTCTCTTCAGTCTTCTGGAATCCACCACGGTCTTTCCCTCCTCTTCAGCTAAGAATCTTGGAGTCACCCTGGACCCCTGTCCTCTCTTATTCCCAGCACATCTCCACTCTGGCACGCACTTGCAGATTCTTCCGAGCAACATCCGAATAATCCTACCCTTCCTCACCAACTACGCCACCCAGCTCCTTGTCCATGCTCTGGTACTCTCCCGCCTAGACTACTGCAACTTCCTCCCGGCTGGCCTCCCTGCGTCTGCTGCACACCTGCTCCAGCTCGTATCCAGTTCAAGACTCTTGTACTAGCCTACAGATGCCTAGACCAGACTGCACCCGGCTACCTCCAGCTCCCCCTACACCCCCATTCGACCTCTCCGCTCCTCCTGCACTAGAAAGACTGGCTGTACCTGCTCTACACTCCCCTGCCCCCAGAGCCCACTCTTTCTCCACCCTTGCCCTGCAGTGGAGGAATGACCTTCCTACAGAGTCAGGACTGTCCAGTCCCTGACAACCTTCTGGCGCCTCCTCAGGACTCGCCTGTAGAACTCCTTTTTTCTCTCTGGACACTATCACTCTTCCTTAATGTGCTTCACTTGCACTTATCTGCTCCCTATTTTACTGCATTTAATCCTGTACTTTTACACAGTACTGTAATCTGCTACAAGTGTATTTCAGTCTGCAGTATTTTGTATTTCATCGTATCCTGCTGTATCCATCACTGACACTTATCTGCTCTGATATTGAATCGTATTTTGTCTTATACTTACTAGAGCTGAATTCATTGATTTTTATCTTGCTGTTAAGTGTATTAATACTTGTACAGTGATTCTTAATGTGTTTTTTGTTTATGACTGTAAGTCACCCTGAGTAAGAGAGGAATGGTCAGAGACAGACCTGGGTTCAATTATAATTGAAACTGCAATTACAATTAAGGGCTTTTTTTTTTACTGATTGTATTAAATTACAACTTTCAGTAACTGCAAACATAATTATACCAAAAAGTAACAACTCCATGCATTAACAGGTTTACTGTGTTTATTCACAAGTAGATCGTGTCAGAGTAGGTAGTAATTGTTAGGTAGTAGCCTGTTAATGCACATACTGTAGTTACTTTAACTATGCTTGCAGTTACTGCAGCACAACTGAGTGTAGTTGCAATTGAATACAATATCAATAAACAAGTGCCCTTTAATTGTAATTGCAGTTTTAATTATTATTGAACCCAGGTCTGGTCAGAAAGAGAGCTAATGGTCTCTTGATCATTGTATTTGTTTGTAAAATGTATGTCGTTGTTAGTATGTTAATGTCTGTTTGTAAACTAAATGTGTTACCACTGCCTTACAAAATAACAAATACATTTCTACATAAAAATCAACAAACTAAAGCTCTGTGTGTATCTTTGTTTTTGATGTTTGAGGCAGCCATGGTACTCGGACACGTCTCTCCATTACATACTTAGTACTGCAAATCCCAATCCTACCACCCCCTCTCTGTCTACCTCCCTCCCTGCTATATTACCTTCTCCCCCTCATGTGTGACTCACAGGATAGCAGTGGGTATATTGCGCTGTCCTTCCCTCTCTTCTACCCCTTTCCCTACCTCTTCTATTCCTATCCCTCCACCCCCTGTCCTACCACCTCTCTTTCTTCCCTCCCTCATGTGTGACTCACTGACCAGCACTTGGAATATCCTTCCCTCCTTCCTCTAACCCTCTCCCTCCCTTCTCTGTCCCTACACCCTCTCTTTCTTCCCTCTCTATCATGTGACTCACTGGTCAGTACTTGAAATATCTCTCTTAACTTCTATCCATCTCCCTGTCCTATAACCATCTCTCTCTTTCCTCCCCCTTGTGTGTGACTCACCAGCCAGCAGTTGGAATATCCCGGCCAAGATACACTTGAATCCCTTGGGCAGACAGCAGAAAACCACGGAGACAATGAGACCCAGACCACTGGAGATAACAGCAATAAGAGCCAGGGTCAAACACAGAATTTCCACTTTCATGAGTCCTGGAAAAAACTGGAAACAAAAATTGTCAAAGTTATGGAATTGAAGTCATGGGAAAGTAAAATCATTTCAAATTGATGGATTTTCAGAATCATTGCTATTGGCAATCTTCCAGTTTGCTTATTTCTCTAAATCTGGATTTAAGTGCATATGTTCAGACCTATTTCATTCTTATAATACTCATATACTCAGCAACAATACCGTGTAGCAGTCAATCACTGTCAGAAGACCTGAAATTCTGCACCATCACATGAAAGATGCTCTTGTTTACAACTGGAAGACTGAAAGGGTGTGGTTTCTTGTTTACTAGGCATCTATAGTTATTAGCTGTACATGTCCTCTGGATTTGGTCTTCTGCACAGATCTTGTCCTGATGGTTTGGGGATTTGACTGCACAGCATCCACTAATTCTTAAACTGTACATTGATTTTCCAGGTAGAAGTAAACTAGACTAATCTTTGTGAACAATCACAGAAAAACAAGCAGCATTTTTAATAAATAAATGCAGTGTTTTAGCTCACCATATATTAAACAATTGCAGTGAAAAAAAAGTTTTATTTTTTGATGCAGTATCCTGAATTATTCTTCTAGGTTGCTAAGGTGAATAGACTGTATTATTCATGAGGCCAATTGGAAAATATAATGTTGCTGGTCTGTCTGTCTGTTCAAGTCAATTTAGTTTCAATAACATTGATGTTCTTACACTGTAAATGCTACAGATCAGCAGTAGAATTATACAGATGATGTCTAGGATTAACTTGCGAATAAACCTGTGGAGAGAGAGACAGATATAAAAAACGTTGCACCCCTACATGTTAGCCGTGTGTTCAAAATCATTGAATGGTTCACAGTCTGAGATTCCACAGTGAAGCAAAATGATTTTGGCTCCTGTTGCAGTGCTGCAATTTCCGACATGTCTCTTGTCAAAATGTCGCTAGGCTTGATATTTATTGTCGAAATGCTGACATTGTAGTCTTGATTTCCTGGCAGTATGAGGAACATCAAGTGAAAAAAACAAATCAATTTTATAGCAGTTAAAAAAAGCCTAGTTTTCATTTTCTAGAAAAAAAATCTCATATTTTACAAAATCATCTGCCACTGCTGAATACTGTTATTTCTGTGTTCAGCAGCTTTTCATCTGTAGCCTGTATAGCAGGGGTTCTTAAACGTCTTTAGATTGCATCCCACTTTGGTGTGAGGGAATAAAACGTCCTACACTGATAAGCACTAATCAATATTATGGAGAGGATTATTGCTTCCCATGCTTAACCAACTCTGCGCAAAGCCCTGGTTATGTAAAATGTGTTAAGTATATATATATATTTTTACCCTAAAAGTTCTCGCGCCTCCCCATGATCCATCTCCATCGCCCCACAGTTTGAAAACCACTGCTATATAGCATTTTGAGATCACATAGTAGACATAGATCACTACGTGCTGCTATTTATTTGGAAAAATGACATTCAACTCTTGCAATTCTGTATTTAAATTAGTATTAGAATATGGATAAGAGATTTCCTGTAACTTGATTGGTCAATCAGGTGGGCTTAAATCCACGATTAAGCCTGCCCGAATGTTAGTTTTCAAACTATGTTCCAAATCAATCTGCCTGAAAACAAAATAAAACATCCCTGTGATGGGGTGCAGCCTGTTTTTTGGGGTGTGGATCGGTGAGTGAATGAGTTTGTGTGTAGAATGTGTGGAATGTTATTGTACACACACTCTGAATGCTGTCTGACAATGGTTACTTTCTAAGTGTCCTAAATTTTGAAAAGCAAATAGTTTTTTTTTTTTTTTTTTTTAAACTCAATCAGAAATAGTATTAATCACCGGCTATAGCAACTACTATAGCAAATGTTTTTTTCACAAGTTGCTCACATGCAGTAACTTTATTTCAATGGATCACCAGCAACACAGACAAAGGTACAGGTTCTGTGAAAGCACTCTGAATAAACTGTTAACAAAAGAAACAGCACAATTATCAATAGCAAGTTTTAAAAAGTAGCCTAACAGTAAACACTGATTAATAGCTGGCTGCACAAATTGCACTCAAGTCCTATTTAAAAAAAAAAAAAAAAAAAAACATTATTGTTAACAAATGCTTCACAAAACTGGATACAAACAGCTGCATGTAAGTGGAATATTTTAATTAAATAAGGTCCTGTATTAAGACTCTTATTTACACCGCAATGGGAAGTAACCTACAGGCCAGGGTCCTCCGCTTGGATTAATCCAAGGAGCCTAAACAGACCAAGGATGTCTCCTGAGAAAACCGCATTACTCACAGAATACTGAGGGAAATGCTTAGCAACAAAACTAGTTCTTCATAAAATTCAGATAAAACCATTAGAAAAATGTAATTTGTTAATTTTGTTTCACAAAACTCTCCCTGAAGTCAGCCCTGTTCATGTCTGTTTCCACTAAATCACTTCATCAGTCACTCAGCCCTGAATCAGCTGGATTTCTCTCTGGACACACAATTTCAATATTGCTGCTAAACCTGCACTTGAGTCAACATGTGTTATTAAACTGGACCAGGCAAAGAAATCAGAAATGAGTTTACCCGGAATTTGCCATATCAGGTGGTTCCTCTTACGTTTCTTCTTTCTGAATCACTTCTTATTCCTCAGCTTTCCCTCTGTAACAGAATTTCAGAAAGTAAATTCTTAAATCATAGTATAGATTCAAATTGCAGTTTCTGTTATACTGCCCCCTCAAGGGAGGTCTGCTCGGAGGCGAGGGTGGACGAGGAGTGAGGCCTGCTCTGGAGGCGAGGGTGGAGAGGAGGGAGGTCTGCTCGGAGGCGAGGGTGGAGTCGAGCAGTGAGGCCTGCTCTGGAAGCGAGGGTGGAGAGGAGGGAGGTCTGCTCAGAGGCAAGGGTGGAGAGGAGGGAGGTCTGCTCGGAGGCGAGGGTGGAGGAGAGGAGGGGGGCCTGCTCTGGAGGAGAGGGAGGGGTCGAGGCGGGAGGCTTGCTCGGAGGAGAGGGTGGAGTCGAGGAGGGAGGCCTACTCATGAGGAGAGGGTGGAGAGGAAGGAGGCCTGCTTGGAGGCAAGGGTGATGGAATGGAGGGAGGTCTGCTTGAAGGCGAGACAAGTGATGATAGGAGTGAGAGGAATCAATGAACAGATGGTCTGAGGAGGGGGTGGGGATGGGGGTTCCTGCTGGGGAGATACCTTGGAAAGGGGGATAGAGGACTTGATACTTGATGGGTGAATGGACCGACCACGCTGAATTGATCCGTCTTGAGGTATGCAGCCAAGTGATGGAGTAAGCATGGAAGGCAGCAGAGAGGCAGCTGATCTCCATGTGTAAATCATTGTAGGGGGAGAAGCGGCTTTTCTGAAGAATGGAAACTAGCAAATGGAGAATGTATGTTGATATAGACAGACAGGAAGGTGAGGCAGGGGAAAGCTCTTAAGAATCCCACAGAGGGTCAGGCAGAATGCTGGTATGGAGAGACTGGAGGGAGTTGGAGAGAATCCCTAGCATGGACGATGAGAGCTAGGTTTTGATTGAAGGGCTATGATTATTCGAATCTGGGCGCGGATAGTTGAAGACACTGAGCAGGCTGTAGAATAGGAGCTCTTGAACAAGGTGGAGGGCTGCAGACATGTAATGCTGAGCAGATTAAAGGAGGTTACAGTAGGATTCAGTCAAATAACATCTGGAGAAGCTGAGGATTCTGGATGGGGATTGTGGAAGCAAATGGGACCAACTGACTGAACTTGGATACCGAAAGTAGAGGCAGAAGGAGAGCTGGAACTGAGGGCTGAGGTGGCAGCTGGACTGAACAAACATTTGAATCGGCTACTGGGGAAGCACGGCGCCTTTCGCCCCATATTCTAGAAATGAGGGCAGAGATGAGATGCCGCCTTTCCATGTGTTAGTTAATACAGGATTGATCAGCGGTTTGCTACTACCATGTCTGCTTGAAATGGAAAAGGTAAACTCACATTCAGAGATTTGGGTTTCGCAACGCCAGTTATTCTCTTAATAGTGAAAATCCTTAACTCATAATCAAGACAGATTTCCAGTCTCGTACCACTTCTCAAACCAAGTATTAATGCTGTAACATTTGGGAGGATGAGCGGAGATATGAATAGGATTGCTGAGGATCTGCCCCATATTTTGATTAGATGGGGTAGCATTAGCCTTGATTGTGGGAATGCAGCCACGATCTACGTATTGAAGGAAGGCTGGAGCATTGTAGGCTCTGGAAAAGTGCAGTTGCAGATTTAAACAGTAAACTACAGCGACTTTTGCAGCTGCAATAGTGAGCAGATCTGAAGAGGCAGCAGAGATCTGCTGTAGTGATGAGCGATTAACAGTAGAGGGCGGGATCTGCTGAACAGAGCAGAGGTCTGAGGAAGAAAACAATGGAGTGCTCTCAGTAGTGTGCAGAGGCCCAGCTGTGAGAGTAGAGATCTGCTGAAGCAGAGATTTGCAATAGAGAATGGAGGACTACCATCGGTAGAGTGTGGTGGTCTGCTGCAGAGAGTAGGGACCTGCTGAATGCGGTGGATATTGGTCTTTCAGTTTTAAGGCAGATTTAGATGGAGCCAGAGATGGGGCTGCTTTTGGGCAGAGATGAATATTGCAGAGATCTGAGACCACTGCAGAACCAGAGAATGAAGAATGTGTTGCTCCGAGGCATCTGCAAAAGCTTTTAATTGGTCAGGAGCAGTTTATTGTCTATTGGGGGTAGGAGGACATTGACTGGAACTTTGATAAATCGTAGGACATGGTTCCATGACTGACTGGCGGCTCGCGTTAACGAAATGATGACTTTGATGAAGCTGGTCGGATTGGAGGAGCAGCGCCAGATGAGGAAACACGAATCTGGGACAGGAATAAGTTGCAGGAATGGATGTGTGATGCAGGGAAGCAGGACGTTACTATACTGAGCATCTCAAAAACAGCTGAGTAAAGCTGCTTCATGACCAGGTCCTTGAAGAGGGGAAGAGTTGAATACTAATGATTTTAGTGAGTAAGCAGTACCCCACGAGTAGCATAACCCCAAATTTTAGCCCATTATAACCAGTACAACTCACCGGGGCACGTCATTTGATGCCCTATTAGGAATGAAACGATTTTTCGATAGTAGGATATATGGTGATTAAGAATATTTGTGATAATCATATCGTTAACATTTTTTAATTATTCGATAATCATAGCAAACAATATACACATACTCACTAAACGTGGCTGGAAGCAGAAAGGTCGCTTTTCTCTCCAAATATGGGTACAATCATCAGAGTGTACTAGGGCTGCTATGATTGTGAATAGGAAGCTGGAATGTGATTAAGAAGCTGGAATGTGAATAAGAAGCAGTAAAGTGAAAAGGAAGCTGGAATGTGAGCAAATTGATTCCTATGCATTTTTAATGGTTACACTTTGGGGTGCTGCTGCTTGTTAGGTACGACTTACTCACTAAAATCTTTAGTGATTTTGCAAAGAGGGGATTATAACCTATTTAGCAATACCTCGATATTTATTGAGCAAGGCATCTAAGGGGGGTAAATGGGGCATCAAATGACGTGCTCCCATGCTTTCTGCATTGGTTATAATGGGCTACACTCTGCTTTTTTTCTTGCTAAATCAACTTTTTTTTAAATTTGTATTTGTAATCGACAATTATTTTACCCCTGCTTTCTTCCACAATTTGGAAATGGCCAATTGTTCTTAAAGAGGAAATGAAAAATAAAAGATAAACAATCCCACCTTGCTGTCTGAATGCGTTTGGTTATTGTATAATAGTATGCTCCAAAACATCTGCATAATGCCACACTGCCAACGTCGAAAATCCCTCATCTCATCTCGAACAACTGTTTTGAGCATTAAAAAAAACCAAAAAAACCTTGCCTTCCGCAAGTACTCCTAATGTGCCAGCGCACTAGCTATAAAACGTCTGCACAGCAACACTAACTTGTGAGACAAACATGGTCTGTGCCGTGTTATTGCTCGTGGGGAAAAAAAACCCAAGAAAAGGGGGTTGGGGGTTGTTGCATGGATAAATCAAAAACACAGAAAATGCTAATCATAACACAACTCACAGCTATGCTTGTCACCTCAACTGGCTTTCCTTTTTCTCTAATATTACTCCATAGTGCACACAATTTTGCTGCCTATTAGACTATATTATTAAAATAATCCAGACACATTTGAGGCTTTGATTCCTTTAGGAAGCATTGAAATTGCCCTCCATACCCAGTGCATCCAAAAAAAAAACGTGACTTGTTTAGCACAATTTATCCAGACGCTGGTGTACCTTTAGCTCTTTGCTGTTTTTTCCCCCAATCATTTACGTTTATTCACAGCCATATTTGCATTTACAGCGGCACTGATTATAATTGACCTATTAGCCTACTGCATATGTAATATTGTTTCTGTTAGCATAGATGATCCAAACAGAGTTGACTGAACATTAACTTATCAAAGGTTGCATTCTCCAGCACTTTCCGCACAGAATACAATCCCTTTTTATATTTGGGGAAATGTATCTGTATTCCGGGACACCTTGTGTGGTTTCTGCCTGTTTCCTTCCAGTGTTCTCATTAAAATGTAATGATGTAAGCCACATCCTTTAGCAGGTTGAATGAATTATTTGTGTGCGTATAGGTTACATACATACACACAAAACACACAGGAACATACATACTAATCATTACCTTGTCTGCGTTCCAATGGACAAAATATAGTGCAAAATAATTTAGAAACCTAATGGCTCAACACTGGACGTTTGCCTAATGGCAGATATCTGTCTTAGATAAGAAGCTGAAGACAGGAAAGAACCTTTTCTATTTGTAGAATAGCTTCAGAATCTAACTTGAATGAATGATTACCGCAATTAAAATGGAAAAATAAACAGTAGAATATCATTGCATTTTTTTTCTTAAGTTTGTTAATACCTGGAGGTAACCAAACTTTATCATGGTCAGTACTGTATGTACATTTTGCATATGATTCATAATGATTCTCCACTTATCATGGATCACTGGACTGCAGATGCAATCCAGTAAATTTGTTTATGAATCTTTTTCCACTGTGCAACCTGACATGGTAGCCAGTTTTGTGAGCTCTTCAAACTAAATGAAATATTAATATATCTATTATATATATATATATATATATATATCATATATATATATATATATTATATAATATATATATATCATAGCTTATATATACATCTATATACATCATATATATTATATATATATATATATATATATAGTTATATATATATCTTCTTCGCAGTCGATAGACAATGTAGACAATTGTTTATTAATTTACATACCTTTTATTTTTCCTGTAATTGTCAAGTTCCTCTTTAAGACCCTGTCTCACTGCTGCAATTCTTGTACTGACTCGGGAGAAACAGAGAAACATGTGCTATCAAACCGCCTGCTTTCTGTGCAAGCCCACAGTGAAGCAATCAGACCTATCGCGTCAGACGACTAACGACGTAGCCAGCTTGCAGAAGTAGGTGGTGCATAGTAAGATGGGGATTACCCAGCCGACTTGAGCCTTCCACACCCAAGCAACGCTCAACCAATTGTGTGCCACTCCTGGGAGCTCCCAGTGATGGCATAGCCTGGATTCAGACCAGCGACCTCTGCATTATAAGGCGCATACTGCACTCCGGCAGAGCTAAATCAACTTTTAGTTACACTTCATTAATGATATAAATACATTTGCTGGCTGCTGTAAAAACAGAAAAATAACAGATAACAGAATAACAGAATAAATAACAGAATAAGCTGCATTTTCTTTGCTTGTGAAGAGACATCCTTTGTAAAGTAAATCCGGTTTTATCACATTAACTAAAACTTTACCTGTTCTCCGTTATATCTCTCTCAGACTCCTGTTCTGTGTCGCTGCTGTCTGAAATGGACAGTTATAAAACAGTATTGGAGAGGAAACAGGGGGGCGACAGGGCGGAGGGCGTTGCACTTGCCATTGTGAAGTTTTCAATTTCATAATTTCATAGTTTTATTTATTCATTTATTTATAACATTTATATACTGCCTTTCATACAGATCTATCACAAAGCACTGTAAAAGGCAAACCAAAACACACGCTATATAGAAATACATTCAAATACAAGACCCCAAGCATATCGTCTCGTTGGTCTAGGGGTATGATTTCTAGGGGTATGATCTGGCTCGTTGGTCTAGGGGTATGATTTTCGCTTCGGGTGTGAGAGGTCCCGGGTTCAAATCCCGGACGAGCCCTTTCTTAAAACTAATTTGTGTTAAACTTTTGATACTGACAACATGCCCCACATGTCATCCAGTTCCTATCCAGTTTTAAATAACTTTAGCATAACTGAGGCAGAAGTGTTAAAGGGACTAGGAGCTCTTAAAATAAACAAATCCCCTGGGCCGGATGAGATCCTCCCAGTAGTACTCAAAGAAATGAAAGAAGTAATTTACAAACCGCTAACCAAGATCATGCAGCAGTCTCTTGACACAGGGGTGGTACCGACAGACTGGAAAATTGCAAACGTAATACCGATCCACAAAAAGGGAAACAAAACTGAACCAGGTAACTACAGACCAGTAAGCCTGACTTCTATTATATGCAAACTTATGGAAACTATAATAAGATCCAAAATGGAAAATTACCTATATGGTAACAGGGTACTGGGAGACAGTCAACATGGTTTTAGGAAAGGGAGATCGTGCCTAACTAACTTGCTTGATTTTTTTGAGGATGCAACATCAATAATGGATAATTGCAAAGCATATGACATGGTTTATTTAGATTTCCAGAAAGCTTTTGACAAAGTCCCGCACAAAAGATTAATTCTCAAACTGAACGCAGTTGGGATTCAAGGAAACACATGTACATGGATTAGGGAGTGGTTAACATGTAGAAAACAGAAAGTACTGATTAGAGGAGAAACCTCAGAATGGAGTGTGGTAACCAGCGGTGTACCACAGGGATCAGTATTAGGTCCTCTGCTATTCCTAATCTACATTAATGATTTAGATTCTGGTATAGTAAGCAAACTTGTTAAATTTGCAGACGACACAAAAGTAGGAGGAGTGGCAAACACTGTTGCAGCAGCAAAGGTCATTCAAAATGATCTAGACAAGATTCAGAACTGGGCAGATACATGGCAAATGACATTTAATAGAGAAAAGTGTAAGGTACTGCACGCAGGAAATAAAAATGTACATTATAAATATCATATGGGAGATATTGAAATTGGAGAAGGAATCTATGAAAAAGACCTAGGAGTTTTTGTTGACTCAGAAATGTCTTCATCTAGACAATGTGGGGAAGCTATAAAAAAGGCTAACAAGATACTCGGATACATTGTGAAAAGTGTTGAATTTAAATCAAGGGAAGTAATGTTAAAACTGTACAATGCACTAGTAAGACCTCATCTTGAATATTGTGTGCAGTTCTGGTCACCTCGCTATAAAAAAGATATTGCTGCTCTAGAAAGTGTGCAAAGAAGAGCGACCAGAATTATTCCGGGCTTAAAAGGCATGTCATATGCAGACAGGCTAAAAGAATTGAATCTGTTCAGTCTTGAACAAAGAAGACTACGTGGCGACCTAATTCAAGCATTCAAAATTCTAAAAGGTATTGACAGTGTCGACGCAAGGGACTTTTTCAGCCTGAAAAAAGAAACAAGGACCAGGGGTCACAAATGGAGTTTAGAAAAAGGGGCATTCAGAACAGAAAATAGGAGACACTTTTTTACACAGAGAATTGTGAGGGTCTGGAATCAACTCCCCAGTAATGTTGTTGAAGCTGACACCCTGGGATCCTTCAAGAAGCTGCTTGATGAGATTTTGGGATCAATAAGCTACTAACAACCAAACGAGCAAGATGGGCCGAATGGCCTCCTCTCGTTTGTAAACTTTCTTATGTTCTTATGTTCTTATATACAAATGGCAATAATCAAAGCAATATTTAACAAGCAGCAAATATTCCCATCAAAACCATTAAGACAAAAATGCCATTATTTTATAAAAGTATGTTTTCGAGTTTCGATTTAAAAGCTTCTACAGACCCAGCTTCCCTAACAAACGAAAGTTGAGCATTACATAGATTAGGATTTCTAAAAGACAAAGCCCAGCTCTGGTTTTGATTTTATTAACCATGGGAACACCCAGCAGACCTGCTTCCCAGACACTTCAAGTCTCACACTTGGCTTATGACACACAAGTCAGGACCTCATCTCACTCTCACATTATCAAATCTCATGCACAGCACTCATCTACTTTCAGGACACTGAGAGATAAAAATGTTGCACCGCCTCCTGGGTGTCAATCAACGGCCTAGATATATCAGTTTGGACGGCATGGAAATCCTATTAGTTAAGAGAAGTAAAGTGCTACCTACCAATAGCCAACCAAGTGCTTTTAAAGACATGCAGCCCCCGGCCACTGATCCTCAGGAGACAAGAGTGTAAAACTTAATGGTGGGCTTTGCTTTTTTATTTTTTGTTTGGACTGCATGTTAACAGCAACAAACACAAAGGAAAGAAGAAAAGTTTAGGTTTATTTGACAAAGTTGCAAAGTTAAGCTGCATCTCTGGGACTTTTTTTTTTTTTTTTAATGGGAATGTGATGAGTCAAAGGGGTTTCGGTCTGTGATTCAGCCTCCCGACAGTAGATGGCATCAAACCAACTCGGGACTTCCCTTACCAAGATCTCGTGACCATGGCAAAAGTCATCTTTTGAGGGGCGGCACCTTGGTGAGGGGCGGAAGTACGAGTATGTAACTTCCAGCCACTGGAGTCAAGTGAAGGAGAAGGACACGTGTCGGTTGGGGATTGGTGTTCCACTGACTACAGAGGCGGGACATTACATACTAAAGGGAACGTACTACTGTGTTCGGGGTTGGTCCGAAAGTAAAGTAGGAGGAGTAACGGGTGAAGGGAGAGACTGGTTTTGTGCAGCGGGATTTTTTGAAATACTAACATTTCTTTTGTCTTTTTTTTGTTTATGGTCACCACGAAGACAAATTAAAGACGAGTCATCAGTTTGTTTTGGATTCCACCCCTGCACTCCTTCCCTCACACCATTTTGTTTTCTTTTGTTATTTAATTATTTTGTTGTGTATAGATAATAAAAATAAATTATTTTATTTCTGTACACATAAATTACTGTCTGGACATTCCATTTAATACACTCTCACCTCACAGGGAATAAATTAGTATAAATTTTTAAAAACATAAAACATAAATCCCTACAACACAATTTAGCTCACTATCAACTCAAGGAAATGATAACATCTTCACAATGCAGTTTAAAATTAAAAATAATACAAATGCCTATAACCTCTTAGACTTGATGATATAGTAGTACATAGACTTTTTGATTATCTGCATTGGTTTGTGTGCTTATGTTACACTACATGCCTATGACCCTCAGGGTCCCCTTGAATAAAGAATGTTGTTGCCGACTACGCCACCTGGTGATGAGCGCCAGGACTGCTAGACTAAATAGATTTCTAAATGCAGCTAGAAGGAACAGTAGCCTGCAATTAAAACATGGGGTTCTTAGTGATTTGGTTGGATTTTGGATTAGAAGCAACACAAGAGGAACATACAAAACTCAGTACAATTGATATAGGGTTATTACATATAAAAATAATTCAGAAACTTTACAATTTGAACAAAAAATATATAAATAAATAAACCAAACAAACACCCACTGAATGGCTAAGGTGCAAAAATATCAAAATAAAAAATAAGAAAACACCCATTGAATAGTTCAAAAGCATGAAATCAAATAAAAAGCAGCAAAATAATTCCCCCGCAGTACTGCGAGCACCAACAACCTCTTCAAGGGGGTTGGGGAGAGTGAAACCAATGGTCAGAAGCAGGGGACCGGCCACAGAGCAGGTACTTCCCTGTTGAAGAACAGCCACAAAAATCCAAAACATATGAGCCTTGACCTACTCACAATAGGCAGAATAAAAAGAACTCTAAAATGCACTCTAAACAACTAGTTTGTTCCTCAAATTAAACTGCACCACACCCACGGCAAAACTCAGAAACTGCAATCCGGCAACAGTAGATTTAAACCAAACAACAGCTATATTACTACTGTACTGTACTCCCTTTTTCCAACCAGTTAACCTTTCCCAAGTTTCAGGCAAGACCCTGTAGTGTTACAATGTATCCTCTGCACAGCTTTCAAGCACAACTACAAATCACTTGCAACTTTACTTGAATCAAATTGTAGAAAAAGAATGCCAGCTTCCCCTTTGTACCCATGACCTCCTCTCTGCAATCAACCCGTCACCATGGTTTCTCCAATAGAAGGCCGCTTGCAATGGAGTCGTTCTGGGTACGTGCAACTACGCGCTCCCCCTAATATTGTCACCTTCTGGTTTCCACCTACCATCAAGGCAGTTCTTCCAGGGATCAGCGTACCACCGTCTTCACACAGCAACCTTTCTGATTGGAAGGGAGATTTACAGCATCGTTCCTTTCTCTCTTTATCACAGACTGCTAGGGTCAAAGTCATGCAATCCTACATATTAGTTCATTATTGGTGCCCACTAACATAACCACTGATTTATATGAATTTAACATTAAGTGTTTTTTGAGACATACAGCACTTTATGTCTGCAAGGCAAGCAGCAACATCCTGGCAGAAGTATCTCCAGGTTTTAAGGACAGATACAGCTGGGTATCACTCACATAGCAGTGGAAGTGCACACCATGTTTCCAGAGGCTGTCATCCAACAGTAACATATATAATGAGAATAGCAATGTACCCAGAATGGAACCTTGTGGAACAATTCAATCAACTTGGGTCAATGCTGATTTCTCCTCCCCAGTAGAGACAAATTGATACCTATCGGACAGGCAAGTTTAAAACCAGAACAAGACAAGTACAGACCGGCTAAATATTGATACAATTTAAGAAGATGGAGTGATCTACAGTGGCAAAAGCAGCATTTAGATCTAGGAGAATTAGAACTGATGGAAAGTCAGAGCTTATCAGCAGATCATTTACAACTTTGACAAGAGCTGTCTCCGTGCTATGTGCAGCAAGAAATCCAGCCTTTTCTAATGCAGTATGGCATCACACTCACTCACATACACATTTATAAACAACATAAAAAACACTACATGAATTCGGATGATTTGTATTAATTAAACCAGTTAATGTATAATACAATACTATGTATTAATCAAATATCAAGCTTTCTCTGGGCCTCATGCACTAAACAGCAGTAATGAGGTCACCACACAGTAAGCCTCTTGCCTTGTGCTTTGTACACCTGCTGTATTCACTTACCAGTAATAAGTAACCTTACGTGTGGGAAACAATGCATGGGAAAAGTACCACATTCTGTTCTTTAAATATAATAATGATCAAAATACATAAAAAAATACAGGGAGGGAGGCATTTGATATACAAGCCTGTGGCAGGAAATGGCGTTGCAGTGACTCAGACCAGAAGGAGGAACAACAACAGATGGGTACGGTGCAGTGGAGCGGGCAATTTAATGAAAAATAATAAACAAAAATAAATAAAATATTTAAACAAAAATACTGCTCACAGAACAAAATAAAAAGATGAACAAAAACAAATCATGAACACAAAATACAATCCAGTTCAGGCTGGGCAAATCGCTTTCACTCTTCCTAGATGTTTTAAATAAATTCTCCTCTGTCACTCCTTGCTCGCTCTCGTTCCTCCTCTGAACACCCACCCGGAGTGCAGAGAGCTGCAGGTATTTATGCAGGTGACCATCTCCCCATTAACAACAAATTAGTCACTTAATTAATTTAATTAATTTAATTAATTAATATATAAATAAATCAAATAAATCAAATACAAAATAACACAGGGGCGGAGGGGGTGACCCTGTTCTAAAAATAAACAAACAATAGGATTAAACAGCAGGGCTTTCCTACCGCCCTTCTACAAAGCCATTATTCACTAAAGAGGGCTGAATTTTGTAGGTCTTCAAACCGTGTTAAAAACACTGTGTTTGGAAACCAGGCTGTATAGGCTACTATCACAATATTCTGCAAATAGGACACACCATAGCAGGGACCATAGAAAGATACTAACTTGCCAATCTATTCAATTTTATTTTATAGATTGTTTACCAGTTCAAAACCCAAAACATAGTAATTCAGATTCTGCTGCTTTGTTTTTGTGTGTTTTCACAGGTAATTCTGGTAATTTACCGCTGTTTAGTGCATGAGCCCTCTGTCTCTTTGACACCTGAATCATTATACTCTTTAAGGTAAACTCCCTCTTACTCAACCCAGAATTTTTACACTTTAACACTTAGGAACCCTCGTCCACCACTTGATTCTCCTTGATGAGTTACCTGCTGGAGGCTCGCCAATGTAACTTTTACATGTATTACATTTAGTTATTTTCAAAGTGAGTGACAGTGTGCAGGAACAATGCACACTCAAAACTAACTTCATAAATTACACATCTTTATTATACCCTAACATAACTATCCCACCCCAGCTCTCCTCCAGGCCACTGTTACCCAATCATGTTTGGATAACCAGCACCCCATTAATCTTTAACCAAACTTAATGCAATCATTATTTTTCTCTCACCCCCCACCCCATTAACCCCATTGAGGGGGGGTAATCCAACTCCCCCTCTCCCCTCCCCTCCACCTCTAAAGATGCACCACAACCACACAATACTGTCATATCCTCTTTGTATTCGGCCGAACAGCAGTTCTGAGAACTAATTGTGGTACACTATATTAGTCTTTATTATTTGCATCAATGTTAATTAGAGCAGAACGGTCTGTAAGCAGACACACAGCTGTGTGTCTGAGTTGGAGAGAATCTTTGATCTAATTAATGTTGCTTGCAAATACGTAAAAACAGAAAATACAGTGAAAGATTTGTTACATGCAGGTTTTGCACAAATTAAGCCTACAGTTTAAAAACAGAGTAGTTTTTTTCTAAGTCTGTAATATTAAGCGCATGTTTTTTTTTTTCTTTCTGTTTGAACTGGTAAAAGACAATGCTCTACATGCTCCTTATTGCCTGATTGAATATAATGTAGACTTTTTTTTTTTTTTAATTCACACTATCACTACAAACTTGCTACATTGCCAGTTTTGCCTGTGATAGTACAAACAGGGCTGACTGTTTTTTCATGTGAATGATGATTTCCATAACATGTGAGTAGATGTTAAAACTTCTGCTGATTTGAACTCAGCTCTCGCCATGATAAGCACCAATTAAGACATAGCTTTACAGTAAACTAATGTGATCCATCTGCATTTTCATCCATTTGCGTTGTTTTCCATCTGATGAGGTAGATATCCTTCTGCCTGGTATTGATGGCTGAAGTGTAATGCTGGCTCCAGGGATCAGCTTATTTTGCCTCCCCGGCACATCAGCACACACAACGGCTGCGATGCTGGCTCCGGGGATCAATCATAGTGTTGTTTCCCTAGTGCGACAGCATAATAACCATCTGGATTGAGCTAAATAGGGTACATCTCTGGGGTCTTCAAGTGGGCGCCTTCCATCCGTGTTTCATCGACTAACCCACGATATGTACCCTACTTAGCTCAATCCACACTATGTTGAATATTATTAAATATATTTATAATACAAATACAGATAACGATCATAAAAAATGCCCAGAAGTAACTTTAGCATGTTCACAGAATGCTGTTTTCGCTTGATATAGCATTTGTATGGGTTAAGTTTAGAGACGCAGATGTGTGTTTTCTTTATAATACCATATCCGATAGTAATACTGGCAGAGGTGTTTCATATTAACTTCTATAGTGAAAATATTCATTTAAAAAAATTAATTGACAGCAATGGTTAATTGTTTTGGAAATCAATTGAAAGTTATTGGCATTTAAAATACAAGTAATGAGTAATTTGATAACATTAACTTCATCAAGTTAGTTTATTAAGTTGGGATATACTGTTAATTGCTTGATTGCTTATTTGTTCACAATTGTCTTAAATAATGTTAGTTTTGTTGGGGAAAAACCAAAAACGTTTTGTACTGGTAGAAGTGTTTTCTTCAACAGCTGCGCTCTGCGATTTTATGAATTTATTTATTTTAAGTTCTGTATTTGATTCTCGGTCATAGTCTTGCAACAGGGCATAGTAATTCCTAACACCCGAACTGTAGGTTGTAAACCAAGTAACACTGACAGTTGAATCCATAAGGAAAAACACTTTACAGTACGTATTTAGCCCCATACCATTGCCCCCCCCCCCCCCCCCCCCCCCCCCCCAAACATGAAAGTTAAACTCTGCATATGATTACCTACCTGTTACTAATAAAGGAGGAAGGGTGAAGCGACAGTTCATCAAGGACGTGAGATCCCAATAAATACACTATAGAGAAAAGGGATGACCTCAAACATTTATTGGATGAAATAATTATTACTGCAAAGAAAAACAGAAAAGATAAATCTCAAGCAGAGCGGAAAACAAAAAGTGAACAAACCGGCAAAACCTCCACTGCAAAACCAAAATAGCAAAACTAAATGTGCAGGCAAGCCTTTGCATATCTTACCAATGAATGGGACAGCCAACCTTAAAGCATTCACATTATGTCCATTGGGTAACAATCACTATTTAGAATATTTTGGAATTCACGTCTAAATTCTGGATAGGAATTATAGGTTAAGGCCTTTGCTCTAGACCTCTCGGTAGAAAATTGCACTTCAATTCTCTTAACGCACATAATTTCTGTTTCTGTCACAAAGCGCAAGAATTTCTTGAGTTGTCTGTCATAAAAAGAGCAAATTTACTGTTTTAACAAATTCAATGAATTGTTTTGGCCTGCATTTTGAACCTCTGTTTCAGTCAGTTTCCGTAGTCCTTTTATTGTGGCCTTCTTGGCTTCATACAGCAGTTCTATAGCTGAAACAGCTGGTAGAAACACTTGCAGGGAGCACTGTGTTATATTCGTTAGGATCTCCAAAGCATATTGTGGCACTTGAATAAGCTGCTTATGGGCAACTTCACTCAATTTCACTTTTCATCTCATCCTGAGATGGAACTGTGTTACATTCCATTCCAGTAGCTGCCCCTGGTCATCCTTTTCATTCATGGCAGCTGTTAAAACATCTTTTTCAAAAGTTCCGATGTAGCGCAGGAAAGAATCCATGAGGATGTCGTCCAAAATTGCTGAGTTGTCATGTACTACAGCCACTACAAATGCCAAAGACAGTTGAAATACGAATGATCTGTGAACAGGGAAATACAATCTATGAATCCCTTCACCAGTATTCTTCCCACTGATTCCCATTCCTCTCGGACATATTTTGGACACTGTGCTGGAACCCGTTCCAGCTCCCCTTCAGCATGGGTAAGCAGAACATTGGCCTAAAAAGCAGCATATGGAGACATCCCAGGAGACACCTGACACATCAGCACCTGCTTCATCAGCAAAGTTTATTTTCAGAGAAGTATTAAACATGCTTGAATCTTTAAATGCTTCTTCCATATCTTTAATGATGATCACCCTTTGTAAAGTCAGTGCACATCTGATTGCTGTGGTGGAGGTGAACTGGTTGCAGGTGTTGAGTTTGGTTGCAGTGAGTGTATCTATTGCAGAGCACAGCTGGTTGCAGGTGTTGAGTTTGGTAGCAGTGAGTGCTCCTGTTGCAGAGCACAGCTGGTTGCAGGTGTTGAGTTTGGTGGCAGTGAGTGCTCCTGTTGCAGAGCACAGCTGGTTGCAGGTGTTGAGTTTGGTAGCAGTGAGTCCACCTGTTGCAGAGCACAGCTGGTTGCAGGTGTTGAGTTTGGTGGCAGTGAGTGTACCTGTTGCAGAGCACAGCTGGTTGCAGGTGTTGAGTTTGGTGGCAGTGAGTGCTCCTGTTGCAGAGCACAGCTGGTTGCAGGTGTTGAGTTTGGTGGCAGTGAGTCCACCTGTTGCAGAGCACAGCTGGTTGCAGGTGTTGAGTTTGGTGGCAGTGAGTCCACCTGTTGCAGAGCACAGCTGGTTGCAGGTGTTGAGTTTGGTAGCAGTGAGTGTATCTGTTGCAGAGCACAGCTGGTTGCAGTTGTTGAGTTTGGTGGCAGTGAGTGCTCCTGTTGCAGAGCACAGCTGGTTGCAGGTGTTGAGTTTGGTAGCAGTGAGTGTATCTGTTGCAGAGCACAGCTGGTTGCAGGTGTTGAGTTTGGTGGCAGTGAGTGCACCTGTTGCAGAGCACAGCTGGTTGCAGGTGTTGAGTTTGGTGGCAGTGAGTGTACCTGTTGCAGAGCACAGCTGGTTGCAGGTGTTGAGTTTGGTAGCAGTGAGTCCACCTGTTGCAGAGCACAGCTGGTTGCAGGTGTTGAGTTTGGTGGCAGTGAGTGTACCTGTTGCAGAGCACAGCTGGTTGCAGGTGTTGAGTTTGGTAGCAGTGAGTGCACCTGTTGCAGAGCACAGCTGGTTGCAGGTGTTGAGTTTGGTGGCAGTGAGTGCTCCTGTTGCAGAGCACAGCTGGTTGCAGGTGTTGAGTTTGGTAGCAGTGAGTGTATCTGTTGCAGAGCACAGCTGGTTGCAGGTGTTGAGTTTGGTGGCAGTGAGTCCACCTGTTGCAGAGCACAGCTGGTTGCAGGTGTTGAGTTTGGTAGCAGTGAGTCCACCTGTTGCAGAGCACAGCTGGTTGCAGGTGTTGAGTTTGGTAGCAGTGAGTCCACCTGTTGCAGAGCACAGCTGGTTGCAGGTGTTGAGTTTGGTGGCAGTGAGTCCACCTGTTGCAGAGCACAGCTGGTTGCAGGTGTTGAGTTTGGTAGCAGTGAGTGTATCTGTTGCAGAGCACAGCTGGTTGCAGTTGTTGAGTTTGGTGGCAGTGAGTGCTCCTGTTGCAGAGCACAGCTGGTTGCAGTTGTTGAGTTTGGTAGCAGTGAGTGTATCTGTTGCAGAGCACAGCTGGTTGCAGGTGTTGAGTTTGGTGGCCACCTGTGAGTGTATCTGTTGCAGAGCACAGCTGGTTGCAGGTGTTGAGTTTGGTGGCCATTCAACCTGGTACTACTCGATAGACTCATCATTTTCTACGATCGCTATTTTTTCATCAACCTTCATCCATCATCATCATTACAGGACTCTATTTGGGTCTTGATTATTTGTTTGTGAGATTATTCCTTTTCTGTTTGCTGGTTTCTTCTACTTTACTTTGATACTTTGGTTCCTGTAATTTTGGTTTTGTTCTTTTGTTACTTTGGATTATATATGCATTGCTTCACTGGACTTATTAGGCCTAAATTTCATTTATAATCCACTGCCATGAAGACTGTCTTATTAATTGGTTTCCCTGTATACTTATTCATTCACCTTTGTCTCTTTTGTCTGTCGGTGTGTTGGTTTTGTGTTGGTGTGGTGTTTGTGTGTGTGTGTGTGTGTGGGGGGGGGGGGGTGGAGGCCCACCGGACACCGCATTCATTTCGCTTTAGTGTTATTTTGTTTGGATGTTTGTTTAGTTCACTTTACATTCTTACTCACCTGTACCTTCCACTTAACTAACTGTTCTCTGCAATAAGTTGCTGTCCTTATATTTCATGTATTACATTATAGTTCACAACAATAAACTGTTTGTTCGTGAAATTGACACCTCTGACGTCCCTACTTTTGCTGTCTGTCACTCTTGCTGACTTACTTAGTTATAAATATTGTGCCAGTAGTATCTCCTTAGGGAGGACAGTACAACTGCTTCTCAATTGTGCAGAGTGATCGTTACAACGTGTCTGATCAACTGTATTAGGATCAGTAAAAGACTTTATGGAGGACAGTAGTAAAAGATGATTGTGAAGCCCTAGATCAAGTCCAGGACAGAGCTGTGATGAATGCAATGATCCTTTTTACCTTCTGGGGAAATCTGAGGAAGCTGGTGAGGAGCTACAGAAGTGTGTTGAGAAATGTGGGAACTCAGGTCACACAGCTCCTGGACAAGATAGACAACAAGGTGAAGAGAAATGGAGGCTGCTATCTCCTTGATGAGATTTACCAGGTAGAAGAATGGATCAGACTACAAGAACAGGAGCTGGAGAGGAAATACAAAGAGGAGCTGAGGAAGAAAGGAGATAAAACAGAAATATCAGGTGGAATAGAGGAGGAGAAATTGAGGAGGAGAAAAGAGGAGCTGATAGTGAAGTTGAGGAAGAAAACGAATGTGGAGGAGCTGAAGAGCCAGAGGAACCTTCAGGAGAAGGAACAGCATTTGTGGAGAGATGCGCCCTAATAGTAAGCATTCCTTTTAACCTCTGATCGTTAGTTCAGTAAAATCATCTGAGAAAAATACTTTCTGTGAGATCCCTTGATTGATAGCTTACAGTACCTGCTGTATTAGAAATTCAGACAGAATAATTCAAGCTTCCTGTCAGAAGAAGGAACAGCAATGAATGTGAACTTCCGAACAGTAAGTTTACCCTTATTGAAGTTTACCATGCTAATACCATTGTAAACTGTGGTAATAACACAGTATACCAGAGTAAATCATTGTAAACCACAGTAATTCAGAGTAAACCATGGTGAACAAAAAGTTTAAATTGTAGTATAATATTAAAGTAAGGTAAAATATGGTAAATCATGGTAAAAGAAAACACATACCACTGAAAATGGTTATTTATCATAATAACCCAGTCTTGACAGTCTGTGAATTATTTCATTCATATTTTATCATTCAAGCCCAGATTTATAAACCGACCACAAAAAGTGACGGAATTTGTGTGTTCATTAAGGCCGCAATCAGCGTCAAAATAACAACCTATTTAAAAAAAAAACTAATGAGGTAAACGTAGTCGATTCCTCAATCAACCAATGTAAACACCCCTAGCCGCATTTAATGGTGGAGAATTCCACACCTCCCACAGTAAGTAGCTGGTTTGGATTAACCCAGCGTGTGAAGAGAACACATTCCAAAAGAAAACGAATGGCACTCAAAGACCTCCCCACTAGCCATGGAGACAAGGACGCTCAGAGGCAAAAACTAATTTACCAATATGGAATTGGAGATCTTGGTACAAGCAGAACAAGCTTGAAATACATCAGGAATGAAATATGGAATGTGTGGTGGCTTCTTAATAAACAAATGTACCAATTCAAAGTTTGTAACAGCTTGCTTAGCCTATACATTACGACAAATCACCCAGTTACAGCTGCTCTTATTAGGACTGAAGTCATTGTATTTTGTATCTTGCTCTTAATTGTATTGTAATTATTGTATACAACTGAATTGCCCTGGGTAAGGACATCTTCTGATAAAATAATAAGTACTGTGCTTCGCATTGTTTTTCTGCTATTTCAGCTATTATGTGTGTTGGATTATCAATCGTGCCGGCTATTATTCGTATAGGGTGATTTTCTTTGTGCATTTTAGGATTTCCTCTTGCTAGGCCTGTTCTTGCCTTATGTGGCTGCATGTATTTTTTAAATTCTTTTGATACAATGCCTTTATTGTATAGTCTTTCTGCAATTTCCTTAACCTCATTTACTGATTTATTGATTCTATTGCTTTTAACGTCTTCATATGTATCCATATTCTTTAAGTCACATTCTGCAGATTTCATAGAGTCTCCTGTGTTCATTATCACTATTCCCGATCCTTTATCTGCTGCTCTTATTCTTATATCCTCATCATTTAACAACTCAGTCATAGCTTGTTCTTCAATATTGGTTAAATTAAGTTTACATTTTTTTCTTTAGTCCTACTATAATTTCTTGTTTAACTACTTCAGTGTACATGTCTAACCACTTGTCTCTTCCATCTGGAGGAGTCCATGCACTCGTACTATTAACCTTAATCCCATGCTTATAATTACCCTCTGAATTGGAGATATTTTAATTGAAAAGATATTCTGCTAATCTCCTGCATCTCTCCCACTCTTTTAATTCAGTGGCCAGTTTGTCTTTATCAATGTATTTTTTAGTCGGTATAAACTTAAGTCCTTTACTCAGTACTGCTTTTTGGGGTGTGGTTAAAGTTTTACTTGATAAATACTATGTCTTCTGTCTTATCTTTAGTGTATTTCGTACCATTTCCATTTCTGGGTCTCCTATCTTTCTGTTTTGAATTCTCTGTCCTAGTCCTGTTTAATTCTCTGTTTTGCATTTTATCGTTTACTTTAAACTGGTTTATTTTGAATGTTTTAGATGTATTTTGATTGTCTTTCTTAATGATGGCACAGTATTCGGACGTTCCTCTGGTTTCAGTGTCTTTAAATACAATAACTGAGAAATGGTTATTGTTGTATAAAAGATTAATTGGATCATTCTTATTTTTAATAGTTTCTATTGTGCCTTCGTGTTTAAAACAATTTCGTGTTTAAAACAATGCTTATTCTTTAAGTCTGTGTATACGTGTATGGGCCTATTTAGTAGGTCTGCAGCTGCCAGAACTTCTGCCTCTGTAGCCCAAGAATCTATACTGCCGTCACTTCATTTCATTTTTGCAATATGGGTCACTGAGTCAATGTACATTTCATATCGTTTATATTGCTTTCCATTAGTCCTATTACATTAAGTCTAATTGTTCGATGATCGTTTTGTGAACCATATAAAACCACACCTAAACATCTAAAGAAACACTATATACACACACACACACACACACACACACACACACACACACACACACACACACACACACACACACACACACACACACACACACACACAGAAAGGAAACCATACCCACAAATATTATTATGTAAAGTAACAACTGTGAAAATTACAAGAAATATTTCGAATTTGTTGACCTATCTCCTTTAAAATCATTATAAATATTTACATACATTTACCCCTAACCTACACAATAGAAGACCTCCTCTCGTCAAAGCAGTACAACATATCAACAGGTTGTTGGTTGTTTACTATGAGTTTAGGGTCCGCCTCGTAAGGGACGTAGACTTTGCAAAGGCAAGCAATGCTTATTATGACCTTATAATGTGATTATGACCAATTCCTCTGTCAGAGCCATACAAGATATTTAATGAGGAAAATAAATCAAAAGCACTGTGGCTAGTAGCCTTTGCCTGATTTCAGGCCTGCGTTGGTTCTAAAAAGAAGGATCTGTTTGTATTCTCAGTTATAAATAATAAGATTTTAAATTGCCTGCTGTGAATGTTTCCCCTCGTAGTGAATTAATGTGGCTACGTCCCCACAGTTGTTGGCAAACAGGTTGTATTTTCCGACGTCATGTTTCAAAATCTCATGAATAGTTTTCTTCATCTCTTCCAGAGATCTCACTTCAAATCCTTCTGTATATTCATATTTATTATCGACTATGGCACCAGACTCAAGCGGACCTTCCTTCATAGTGATTGATCCTTTACTGCCTATTCCTTTTTGACCTAAGAGAAATATTTAACTGTCAAACCCAAACTGTTTCCACCCTACATAGATTGTTCCAGTAAAAACCCAACTGGGTAATTGTATGTAAAAATAACATGGTGATATAACTAACAATTGCAAGTTGCCTGATCAGGTCTGGATAATAAACAGAAAAATATACAAAAGACTTAAGCACAACCTGCACAATACAGACAATTACCTAGATACCAGAGGTCTTACTGTTTAAATCTATTTTAAATCCTTAATAGAATGCATGTTACCATAATACACACTTCAGAATATGTATACATGTTCAAAATATGCTGCTAGGTACTACTGTTTAATTCTCCAATATGTAGTTTTACAGTGCAGTGGTGCACTGCATTTACATTTTTCCTTGCTTATGACAATAGAAAGGAGGGCATGGATGATAGAAGTAGTGCTTTAAATCAGGAATGTTTAGGTGATGAAAGAAGAGAATAATCGTCATCATTTCGAGTGACCAATCAACCTGAACAGCATGTCTTTTGACTGTGGGACAAAACCTGTGTCTGTGAAATCACTGGATAGTGTTTAATCAACAAATCTCGTAGCATGTTATTTCAAAGACAATATAATGAAGCACAGGTCCAGGTCACAGGTAAGCATTTTATTATTCATTCAGAATGTTTCACACAAGCCAAAAGAGATCTCTACTGCTTCCGTTCAAATAGGCAGTTTATTACATTTCACCACACGTCAAGACATGCTGTCTGTTTAATATAATGAAATTAAAGCCATCGACTTAATATGTTTTGTAACTCCTCAATGAGCGCCCCGAGTGAAAAACGTCAATCGAGGTTTTTCTTTTTTTTTTTTATCAAGTTTTTAATCAGGACGTACCAGGCTCACCATGAAACACAGAACATAATGTATGTGCAGAATTAGTGCATCAGTGTTCTCACAAAGGTTACAAAAAGGATTTAAGAAGCACTTTTAATAAAACAGAGGCTAGTCAGAGATAGTCATGATTTAAAGTTTCCATAGAGAATCACTATACCTGTAAACTCGACAACCATAGGCCTTCCATTTCATTCCCCAATGCACACCGACTGGAGTAAACATGTCTCCAAACCTCTTGGCCTAGAAAAAAAAAAACTTTAGGCAAATATACTGTACTGAACGAAATCCTATACCAACCTATACTCCCATGTAAGATGAACACATAATAGCAGGTTTGTTCCAAACAGAAAGTTCTGACACCATCATTTTCACTGTGCTTGTATAGTCTAGGGGTACAGAAGAAACATACCATATTTTAGGGTTAGGTTTGAAAACTAAAGTCTGTATTAACAGTGATCAGTTGGCAGGACACCAATAATTCCTCTGCTGCACCTTCTACCATAGCTTAGGAGTTCAACCTGTCCCACTGTTCTTATACATAATAAACATATATTTTCATAAGGGGATGGGGAAGTTTAAATACAAAACAAGAAGCAGACTTACAATGCTGACAAAATAAGATAAAAAGTCTTCCAGGCAGGGCTACGCTTTTACTGAACTCAGAAATCAAACAAACAAAAACAGCTCTGACTGTTGCTGCTGCTGCTGCTCTCTTTTATACAGGTAGCCAGCCAGGTTGATTGACCTGGCACCTGGATACCTGCATTTACTAATTAAGTAAGTAAAGGAAATTAAGCCCTTCCCTGCTAACAATTTACAGGGGCAGAGCTGTGCTCTGCTACAATTAAACTATAATACAGTGAACCAAATCAAAACAGTAGCAACCTGCTACTTTACAAAACTGTATTTAATAGGGTTTTTTGTATCTTATTTCTTCTACGCATGAAAAGGAGATGGTATTAAATGTAAAGTGTGAGCAGAGGGTTGTCAGCGTTTTGCTTTGGTCCGGGCCTTAATACCAAGGCATCTCAGATTGCTGTACAAAACTAAAAATAATGCAAAGACAAATCCATTGCATATTAATCTCTTTCTAGTATAGGCTACTGTAATTGTAATCATTAATGCTGCTGTATAATAGTAATTAATTGTAATTGAACAGAATACTGAAATTGTAATTGTATTTTCAATTAGCAGTGCTGCTGTAATTGTAATCCTAATCATAATTCTGGCCACGTGTTGAGGACAACTGCATGCGATGTTCGCACAGCTATCAAAATCAGGCCCTTTGAGTTTCTGTTGACTTTTGGAAGAATGCCCCGCTGGATAAAAACATTTCTTTCTTATTCCATGGAAGTGTTTTGTTAGAACAGTATCTGAAGAATGTAGGGGAGAGAGGCTTTACATTAAAGAATGAGTTTAAAAACATTGCTTCCTTATTCCACTGAAGTGTTTTGTTAGAACAAATTAGTGAACCCTGGTTAAGGTTACACTGAAAAAATAGGGTATAATTATTTATGTCTTAGCAGACGTCCTTATCCAGGGTGACTTCCAATTGTTACAATTACAGTACATTATTTTTTACATATCATAACCCATTTATGCAGCTGGGCTTTTACTGGAGCAATCTAGGTAAAGTGCCTTGATAAGGGTACAGCAACAGTGCCCCCACCTGGGATTGAACCCACAACCCTCCGGTCAAGGGTCCTCTGAAGCACACATCATCAAGCCGACCTCCTCCTTTCACACTGCAAGCTGACAGTGAAACCAACAAGACCTGTCATGTTGGAGGAAAAGCAGTTCCACGACAACTGAGCCAACCGGCTAGAATTGCTGATGCACACTGAGACAAGGATTACCCTGCCAACTTGGGCTCTCCCCACCCGGCAGGCATTCGGCCAACTGTACAACACTGCCTGGGAACACCTACCCCTAGTCGGCGATCGAAACAGGCTATAGGACAGATCCTACACTTCTGGTGAAGTGCTTTAGCTGGATGCGCCACTCGGGAGCCCCCATTAGAATTTCAAGTGGTCACATGAGCAGATGGTCTCTAAATAAAGGTGAAGGTCACATACAGGTTTGACTACATCAACAAAATTGACATTAAACTCAACTAATATCAGCTCACCAATAAAAAATAATAAAAGAAACACAAATAAAGCATATCTCATGAAAATAAGCTGAACAAAAAGTTTAATACTGTCCCGATAACTAGATTAGAATTGTTGGTTAGAGCTATTTTTGGAATAGTGATTCTTATTGCTCATTTTTGCACAGTACAAGAATACAGTATTCTGCATATGTGAGAATCTCTATCCTTCCAATGTCTCAGTGTGTCTCAGCTGTGGTTATAGCTACCATTATACATCTTACCTGACTGTCATTTAAACAGTTGTGTTATTTTTATTCAAAAGGCATAATGCTGGGTTCAATAATATTGTAGTTTCAATTTCCTTCCCAATTTTTTGGATAACCTCCTGCCAGAAATGTTTTAATTTAGCACAACCCCGCAACATATCTCCAGTCTCTTCCCATTTTCTCCCAATTTGGAATATCCAATTGTTTTTAAGACCAGGCTTAGTCAGGATTCAAACCAGCAATCTCTGGGTTACAGGGCACAGCCTGCACTTCCGGTGAAGTGCCAGCTGGATGCGCCACTCAGGAGCAATTTAGCCAAAGTCCAGTATATTCTGTTCAGTATCTTAAACTGCAACAGTTTTAACCTAGCATCCCTCTTTGGACAAAGCATATGTTCTACCATATTGTCCAATTCTGTCTCTTCACACTCTTCTCCCAAGTCTCTTTCCCAAACTCTTTTCAAGTCACTGCAGTCTGAGGTTGTTGGTCAATGAGAAAGCTTGGATTGATCCACAGGCAGTGTTCTTGGCCGGACCCACGCTCAGAATATCATTACCTGGGCTTCCAAATGAACAAGCATTTTCAGCATTGTGGGCTTGTTTACAGTCTCTGTAAAACAACTCTCTTCTTCTGTGAATATGTCTGTATAATGTAAGGAGCATGGGCAGGACAACAGGTTAGTGGAAAGACACAGGGTGTGTTTGTGTGCAGCATAATTGTGAGCTACTCATACATAACACCAGCTGACAGGCGTCTCTGGAAAATAAAGAGTGGAGTTTCATGCTACAGATATTTTGTCTGTCTCTGTCTTACACATTTTGCAAGGGGATTGCGCGCCCCTTCGAATATCGGGGCCATAATCATCACTTTTGAGGCATGTAAATCTGTCCCTGAGACTGTTGATGGAAATGAGTGGCATTGAAAATATAATGCATCTTGTGCCATATGAGTACAGTTTGCGCGCCTCAGTTCTGAACTCAGTAAATGCAATGTCATTACTTTTTTAAACAAGGAAATGAGAAATTAAATGTCCTGGAAATGGAATGTCCTGTAAATGAATGTAACTTTGTACTCACCTCCAGTTTGGTTCCAGCTCTGCGTCAGAGTTGCAGTATATGCATTGTAAAAATCCTGGTGACTGGAACACCTCTGAGCAGTTGCAATCTAGACATCCTCACCGAGAGCCACCTTCACCCACTCCTGTCTGGGGACTGCCTTGTCGCAAATAACGCTGAATCAGCTAGGCTGGTCAGTAAAACATTGAATCCTTTTGTATGGAGAATCTCAGTAGCAAAGGCTCATGATTCATCAACTGATTCAGATTCAGTTGTATTGAGTTTGCCCACTAATGATGATAAACAAACTACAAGTTAGTTGCCTGCTGATATGAAAAACAGTAAGTTTTGGCCCTACTGTATTCTGGATGAATGGTATCCTTTCTAAAGTGTATCCATGTGAGCAGAAAGAAGTGTATAGTAACAATGTGTACAGATCCAGAACTATTGTACATGGTGCAGAAGTAACCCTGACACATAAATTAAAACATAATCCTCTTATTAATTGTGTATGTAATATGTGCCAAAGCAAGTCATCAGTGACTGGGCTCAGACTTTGTCCGGCATGCAGTCATTTGGCTAAACACTGTAGAATCTTGTTTGAATGCAATGATTCTGTAGGTGTTTCTTTCTCTCATTTAAATGTAAACCCAAAAAGATATTAAGAGGATTGAATGCATGAGTTGTGAAAGGGTCACTTAGTAAAATGGGCGCATCTGGGAAAATTAGAATGTGAGGAAGGTGTCCCTACTAAGCGTGTACAAGTGTCTTGTAGGTACGAAGTCAAGGCCATGGCCACTCACACCTGTGATGCGAGACGATGGATTCGAGAGCCTATTGTCGTGTTCACTGAGCCTACCCGAGTGGAACCTGAGACCGAAGTGGAGTCTTGCTAGGAGTGAGCTGAAACCCCGGACATGGATTGGAGAATTTAAAATGAAATGTATTAATGCAATAATATGTGTTATAATCCTTTATATTGTTTCTATAATCTTTAGTTTGGAAAATTGTGTAAGTGTGTAATCAAAAGTAACGCGTAATGCTGTTTTAATTCTTAATTGTGAAACTTATGTATTTTCTTTATATAAAATCATGCAGTAGAAGCTGGTATAGTTTGATACAAGTGACCAGTTTTCAGGCAGTTTCTTATCAAGATGGGCTTAATTCCCAGAATTGAATGCAAGTTTCTGCAACACCCTTTTTAGCCTAAGAAAATGTTGTTAAATGTTGAAATAAGGTTTAATATGCTTGCTTTTTACTATAAACTATTTGTGCGTGTAAAACCATATGCTTAACACTGCCTGTTATAATAATATACATGAAACTGTTTCTCATCAAGACAGGTTCGCATTTAAAATAGTTAGTAATCGTGTTCTATGGGGAGGAAACTGTCTAGTTTGACTCTGAGTTAAAAGATGATGCAACATAAAGAGATGTTGTTTGAAATATAAAATAAGGAGCTTAAAAAGTAATTTTAAGAAAAAGAATAGAAGATGGGTTTTAAGAAAGTAAAAACTTTATAACTTGCTGTGAGCCTGTCTTGAAGTCGTGCCAGAAAGTAAAGAGATAGTTGGCATGAAAGATAGTTTTCAGATAGTTTTCAGCTTGAAAAAAGAAACAAGGACCAGGGGTCACAAATGGAGATAGAAAAAGGGGCATTCAGAACAGAAAATAGGAGACACTTTTTTACACAGAGAATTGTGAGGGTCTGGAATCAACTCCCCAGTAATGTTGTTGAAGCTGACACCCTGGGATCCTTCAAGAAGCTGCTTGATGAGATTCTGGGATCAATAAGCTACTAACAACCAAACGAGCAAGATGGGCCGAATGGCCTCCTCTCGTTTGTAAACTTTCTTATGTTCTTATGAAGAGCAAAGTTCTCTTATCAAACAGCGTCAAGGTTAGAGTGTCTTCTCGCCATAGAAACATTGGAAAAAACTTTATCGCTGGAAATTGGAAAGCTAAGTGCACAACTAGAAAACTGGTTTTAGCTGGTTTTTGTGCAGCTGAAAAAAATAGGAGGTCGTCCGCAGTTCAGTTGAATTCGTGCTGTTAGGAAACTCATAGGACAGAGACATTACAACCTTACACTTAAATAAAAAACAAATAGATTATCCATGAAGAGAAACTCTATATTGGGAAAAACATAAGATGGAAGCTCCCTATAATATCTGTTAAGCACACGCCTGTAAAGAGAGAAGGAAAACTAATTTGAAGAATAGAATGGCATGAGGGAATATATTATTAGACATTAATACATATAATCAATATAATCATAACTAATAGTGTTGTATATATTTCAGACAACACTCATATATTCAAAATAATATTATTTTCTTTGTTTCATCTAGCTTTTTAGATAGAGGAGGGGTCGAGAAATGAGCTGGTGAGATCATGATTGGATGTGTGGACCAGGTGTTATATTTTTATTAATTGTTGGCACAAGGCTCTAAATTTTTAGGCTTTTGTGTGCCAAAGAGATAAGAGTTAGACTTGATAAAGATTCTCCATGTATTCCTATGGAGACGAATCCTATAAAAACTCACACTTTTCGCAAAGGGGTACCACATTCAAGACATTTGCTTGACAGGGTGAAGTGGTCCATCACTTGCAGATCTCCACCAGACTGATTCCTTTGTTCACGCTACTTTTCCTTATAATAGGAGGTAAGCATATTACTAACATTATTATATCTTACATGTATTGGTTGCATTGCTATAAGGTTTTGAAACTATGTTTTGGTTTTAAGAGAGTGTTATATTGAATGAAACTGAAATATAGAAGTGGGTGCTTATAAACTGCTTGTGTTGGAATTTGGAGGTCTGATCAACCTACCTTTTTCCAAATATTAAAAGCATTTTAATAAACCGAAGGAGCATTGCTCTGATTCGTAAAACTTAAAATGAATGAGTCTTGAGTGTCTTTCTTTTCGATTAAATAAAGGTTATATGGACTTACTTACAGCTCGTCCAGTGCTCGAACATAAACCACTAGGAGTTTATAACATCTCTGTCCTCCTAACGTCTCCCCTGAGTTAAGAGTGTGTGCAGAGTAAACAGAAAATAAATAAGACCGAATAAAAAGAGTACGTGAAAATCTGCAAAACGCAGCAGACGTGACAGCTGCAACAGCATGATTGGTTTGACGTAGTAACCAAACTGCACATTGTCCAGAATCGCCACTATACTAAACTGAGGGAAGTCTGTCTCCCCAGAGATCAAGACTCATAAATAGTCACTGAAGTGGGTGTATCTGGCACAGGGAATGAACACTAGATCTATTGTCCTGGGCAGTTCTTTCCTGGAGCCAGGGTGTAAATCCTTTGATCTGATGGGGTGTCGACTGTGGTGTAACTTCTCTCCTGTCTCAGGCAATCCTCCGTTATCACAGCACAAGATAGAATCAGAACAGAGACAGTCTCAGAGTTATCAAAGTTGGTGTCCTGGGGATGGGGGAACACTGTTGTTCACAAGCCCAAAGGGCCAGCTGCAGCTGATGCAATCACTGCTTGCTACAGTCTCAAAGGCACCTCGTGTTCAATTAAATGTATATAGAAATGCAGGGTGCACATGTAACACACAAGATTCAAAGTTCGTCAGAATTAAATCATTTTCCTCTTCAGTCCCTCCTTTTGGAACACAGATGATTCTTGATCCGGGATCCAAACCAGAGGTTACTAGCACATGGTTTGTCTTTTAGTAGGAGTCGTCTTTATCACAACCCTTAAAGCCGCACCGTCTTTTCCTTTGATCCATGTCCTGCTCGTTTCAGTGGAGTGTAATCTTGGTTGCTGTAGTTCTCATGTCCTGCTGGTTTCAGTGGAGTGTAGTCTTGGTTGCTGTAGTTCTCATGTCCTGCTAGTTTCAGTGGAGTGTAGTCTTGGTTGCTGTAGTTCTCATGTCCTGCTCGTTTCAGTGGAGTGTAATCTTGGTTGCTGTAGTTCTCATGTCCTGCTGGTTTCAGTGAAGTGTAGTCTTGGTTGCTGTAGTTCTCATGTCCTGCTCGTTTCAGTGTAGTGTTATCTTGGTTGCTGTAGCTCTCATGTCCAGCTCGTTTCAGTGGAGTGTAATCTTGGTTGCTGTAGTTCTCATGTCCTGCTCGTTTCAGTGAAGTGTAGTCTTGGTTGCTGTAGTTCTCATGTCCTGCTCGTTTCAGTGGAGTGAAGTCTTGGTTGCTGTAGTTCTCATGTCCTGCTCGTTTCAGTGGAGTGTAATCTTGGTTGCTGTAGTTCTCATGTCCTGCTCGTTTCAGTGGAGTGTAATCTTGGTTGCTGTAGTTCTCATGTCCTGCTCGTTTCAGTGGAGTGTAGTCTGGTTGCTGTAGTTCTCATGTCCTGCTTGTTTCAGTGAAGTGTAGTCTTGGTTGCTGTAGTTCTCATGTCCTGCTCGTTTCAGTGGAGTGTAATCTTGGTTGCTGTAGTTCTCATGTCCTGCTCGTTTCAGTGGAGTGTAGTCTTGGTTGCTGTAGTTCTCATGTCCTGCTCGTTTCAGTGGAGTGTAGTCTTGGTTGCTGTAGTTCTCATGTCCTGCTGGTTTCAGTGAAGTGTAGTCTTGGTTGCTGTAGTTCTCATGTCCTGCTCGTTTCAGTGGAGTGTAGTCTTGGTTGCTGTAGTTCTCATGTCCTGCTGGTTTCAGTGAAGTGTAGTCTTGGTTGCTGTAGTTCTCATGTCCTGCTCGTTTCAGTGGAGTGTAATCTTGGTTGCTGTAGTTCTCATGTCCTGCTCGTTTCAGTGGAGTGTAATCTTGGTTGCTGTAGTTCTCATGTCCTGCTCGTTTCGTGAAGTGTAGTCTTGGTTGCTGTAGTTCTCATGTCCTGCTCGTTTCAGTGGAGTGTAGTCTTGGTTGCTGTAGTTCTCATGTCCTGCTCGTTTCAGTGGAGTGTAATCGTGGTTGCTGTAGTTCTCATGTCCTGCTTGTTTCAGTGGAGTGTAATCTTGGTTGCTGTAGTTCTCATGTCCTGCTCGTTTCAGTGGAGTGTAGTCTTGGTTGCTGTAGTTCTCATGTCCTGCTTGTTTCAGTGGAGTGTAGTCTTGGTTGCTGTAGTTCTCATGTCCTGCTCGTTTCAGTGGAGTGTAATCTTGGTTGCTGTAGTTCTCATGTCCTGCTCGTTTCAGTGGAGTGAAGTCTGGTTGCTGTAGTTCTCATGTCCTGCTCGTTTCAGTGGAGTGTAGTGTTGCTTGCTGTAGTTCTCATGTCCTGCTGGTTTCAGTGAAGTGTAGTCTTGGTTGCGGTAGTTCTCATGTCCTGCTCGTTTCAGTGGAGTGTAGTGTTGGTTGCTGTAGTTCTCATGTCCTGCTCGTTTCAGTGAAGTGTAGTCTTGGTTGCTGTAGTTCTCATGTCCTGCTCGTTTCAATGGAGTGAAGTCTTGGTTGCTGTAGTTCTCATGTCCTACTCGTTTCAGTGAAGTGTAATCTTGGTTGCTGTAGTTCTCATGTCCTGCTGGTTTCAGTGAAGTGTAGTCTTGGTTGCTGTAGTTCTCATGTCCTGCTCGTTTCAGTGGAGTGTAATCTTGGTTGCTGTAGTTCTCATGTCCTGCTCGTTTCAGTGAAGTGTAGTCTTGGTTGCTGTAGTTCTCATGTCCTGCTCGTTTCAGTGGAGTGAAGTCTTGGTTGCTGTAGTTCTCATGTCCTGCTCGTTTCAGTGGAGTGTAGTCTTGGTTGCTGTAGTTCTCATGTCCTGCTCGTTTCAGTGAAGTGTAGTCTTGGTTGCTGTAGTTCTCATGTCCTGCTCGTTTCAGTGGAGTGTAGTCTTGGTTGCTGTAGTTCTCATGTCCTGCTCGTTTCAGTGGAGTGTAGTCTTGGTTGCTGTAGTTCTCATGTCCTGCTCGTTTCAGTGGAGTGTAGTCTTGGTTGCTGTAGTTCTCATGTCCTGCTCGTTTCAGTGGAGTGAAGTCTTGGTTGCTGTAGTTCTCATGTCCTGCTCGTTTCAGTGGAGTGTAGTCTTGGTTGCTGTAGTTCTCATGTCCTGCTCGTTTCAGTGGAGTGTAGTCTTGGTTGCTGTAGTTCTCATGTCCTGCTCGTTTCAGTGGAGTGTAGTCTTGGTTGCTGTAGTTCTCATGTCCTGCTCGTTTCAGTGGAGTGTAGTCTTGGTTGCTGTAGTTCTCATGTCCTGCTCGTTTCAGTGGAGTGTAAGTCTTGGTTGCTGTAGTTCTCATGTCCTGCTCGTTTCAGTGAAGTGTAGTCTTGGTTGCTGTAGTTCTCATGTCCTGCTCGTTTCAGTGGAGTGTAGTCTTGGTTGCTGTAGTTCTCATGTCCTGCTCGTTTCAGTGGAGTGTAGTCTTGGTTGCTGTAGTTCTCATGTCCTGCTCGTTTCAGTGAAGTGTAGTCTTGGTTGCTGTAGTTCTCATGTCCTGCTCGTTTCAGTGGAGTGTACTCTTGGTTGCTGTAGTTCTCATGCCCTGCTGCAGACAGGTTGCGGACCATTGCAGCCATTGTCAAGTCTGACAGTAGTTTACATTGGTGTTTTAAGATATGTTTCACTTAAAAAACAACAATCAATGATACAGTCAATGGTACTGTGGCACAGTCAGCGGCTACGTGTTCTGTCATATTCCACCAGTCTACCCAGTCAGACCCAATATTACCCTTTAGGCCATACAAAATTCCCCATCCACAAGCCTGTGCCTTTGCCAAGATAATCTTGCCTTAGTTACCGGCCAGGGATGTTGTGCATGTGCTACTGGGACTCTTGTTCCGACCTTATTCATTTCCTCCTGTATGTGTGTGTGGGGCAAAGCAGTCATAAGAACATAAGAACATAAGAAAAATTACAAACAAGAGGAGGCCATTCGGCCCATCTTGCTCGTTTGGTTGTTAGTAGCTTATTGATCCCAAAATCTCATCAAGCAGCTTCTTGAAGGATCCCAGGGTGTCAGCTTCAACAACATTACTGGATTGATTCCAGACCCTCACAATTCTCTGTGTAAGTGCCTCCTATTTTCTGTTCTGAATGCCCCTTTGTCTAATCTCCATTTGTGACCCCTGGTCCTTGTTTCTTTTTTCAGGTGAAAAAGTCCCTTGGGTCGACACTGTCAATACTTTTAGAATTTTGAATGCTTGAATTAGGTCGCCACGTAGTCTTCTTTGTTCAAGACTGAATAGATTCAATTCTTTTAGCCTGTCTGCATATGACATGCCTTTTAAGCCCGGTTAATTTGTCATTGCCTGTGTTAATAATCTCCCTGTGCACTATGAAGAGGGTATAATTGCAGCACAGAAACATAGCTCCCCTCGCTTCTGCTTCTAGCTAATCAGAAATACCATCTCACTTCCAAAAACACCCAACAAGCTGTGAAACGAACTAAATACACAACAGGAACTCCAAGCAAGTGTTAAAGTCACATAGTCTGAACATACTGACAATAGTTGAATACACTATCTAATGCAAAAAAAAAAAAAAAAAAAAGTCAAACTCGAGAAGCTTTTAAAGAAGTTCCTGAATGTGAAAAATTACATAAACAGTCATGGATCGAACTCCAATGAGGAAACAGATTCATACGTTTTTTCAAACATTGCCAAGTCTACTTTTTAATTTATCATTGTGTTTTTGTGGAGTGTAGTCTTGGTTGCTGTAGTTCTCATGTCCTGCTCGTTTCAGTGGAGTATAATCTTGGTTGCTGTAGTTCTCATGTCCTGCTGGTTTCAGTGAAGTGTAGTCTTGGTTGCTGTAGTTCTCATGTCCTGCTCGTTTCAGTGTAGTGTTATCTTGGTTGCTGTAGCTCTCATGTCCTGCTCGTTTCAGTGGAGTGTAATCTTGGTTGCTGTAGTTCTCATGTCCTGCTCGTTTCGTGAAGTGTAGTCTTGGTTGCTGTAGTTCTCATGTCCTGCTCGTTTCAGTGGAGTGTAATCGTGGTTGCTTTAGTTCTCATGTCCTGCTTGTTTCAGTGGAGTGTAATCTTGGTTGCTGTAGTTCTCATGTCCTGCTCGTTTCAGTGGAGTGAAGTCTGGTTGCTGTAGTTCTCATGTCCTGCTTGTTTCAGTGAAGTGTAATCTTGGTTGCTGTAGTTCTCATGTCCTGCTGGTTTCAGTGAAGTGTAGTCTTGGTTGCTGTAGTTCTCATGTCCTGCTCGTTTCAGTGGAGTGTAATCTTGGTTGCTGTAGTTCTCATGTCCTGCTTGTTTCAGTGAAGTGTAATCTTGGTTGCTGTAGTTCTCATGTCCTGCTTGTTTCAGTGAAGTGTAGTCTTGGTTGCTGTAGTTCTCATGTCCTGCTCGTTTCAGTGGAGTGTAATCTTGGTTGCTGTAGTTCTCATGTCCTGCTCGTTTCAGTGGAGTGTAGTCTTGGTTGCTGTAGTTCTCATGTCCTGCTCGTTTCAGTGGAGTGTAGTGTTGCTTGCTGTAGTTCTCATGTCCTGCTGGTTTCAGTGAAGTGTAGTCTTGGTTGCTGTAGTTCTCATGTCCTGCTCGTTTCAGTGGAGTGTAATCTTGGTTGCTGTAGTTCTCATGTCCTGCTCGTTTCAGTGGAGTGTAATCTTGGTTGCTGTAGTTCTCATGTCCTGCTCGTTTCAGTGGAGTGTAGTCTTGGTTGCTGTAGTTCTCATGTCCTGCTCGTTTCAGTGGAGTGAAGTCTTGGTTGCTGTAGTTCTCATGTCCTGCTCGTTTCAGTGGAGTGTATTCTTGGTTGCTGTAGTTCTCATGTCCTGCTCGTTTCAGTGGAGTGTAATCTTGGTTGCTGTAGTTCTCATGTCCTGCTCGTTTCAGTGGAGTGTAATCTTGGTTGCTGTAGTTCTCATGTCCTGCTCGTTTCAGTGTAGTGTAATCTTGGTTGCTGTAGTTCTCATGTCCTGCTCGTTTCAGTGGAGTGTAATCTTGGTTGCTGTAGTTCTCATGTCCTGCTCGTTTCAGTGGAGTGTAGTCTTGGTTGCTGTAGTTCTCATGTCCTGCTCGTTTCAGTGGAGTGTAATCTTGGTTGCTGTAGTTCTCATGTCCTGCTTGTTTCAGTGGAGTGTAATCTTGGTTGCTGTAGTTCTCATGTCCTGCTCGTTTCAGTGGAGTGTAATCTTGGTTGCTGTAGTTCTCATGTCCTGCTCGTTTCAGTGAAGTGTAATCTTGGTTGCTGTAGTTCTCATGTCCTGCTGGTTTCAGTGAAGTGTAGTCTTGGTTGCTGTAGTTCTCATGTCCTGCTCGTTTCAGTGAAGTGTAGTCTTGGTTGCTGTAGTTCTCATGTCCTGCTCGTTTCAGTGAAGTGTAATCTTGGTTGCTGTAGTTCTCATGTCCTGCTCGTTTCAGTGAAGTGTAGTCTTGGTTGCTGTAGTTCTCATGTCCTGCTCGTTTCAGTGGAGTGTAGTCTTGGTTGCTGTAGTTCTCATGTCCTGCTTGTTTCAGTGGAGTGTAGTCTTGGTTGCTGTAGTTCTCATGTCCTGCTCGTTTCAGTGGAGTGTATTCTTGGTTGCTGTAGTTCTCATGTCCTGCTCGTTTCAGTGGAGTGAAGTCTTGGTTGCTGTAGTTCTCATGTCCTGCTCGTTTCAGTGAAGTGTAGTCTTGGTTGCTGTAGTTCTCATGTCCTGCTCGTTTCAGTGAAGTGTACTCTTGGTTGCTGTAGTTCTCATGCCCTGCTGCAGACAGGTTGCGGACCATTGCAGCCATTGTCAAGTCTGACAGTAGTTTACATTGGTGTTTTAAGATATGTTTCACTTAAAAAACAACAATCAATGATACAGTCAATGGTACTGTGGCACAGTCAGCGGCTACGTGTTCTGTCATATTCCACCAGTCTACCCAGTCAGACCCAATATTACCCTTTAGGCCATACAAAATTCCCCATCCACAAGCCTGTGCCTTTGCCAAGATAATCTTGCCTTAGTTACCGGCCAGGGATGTTGTGCATGTGCTACTGGGACTCTTGTTCCGACCTTATTCATTTCCTCCTGTATGTGTGTGTGGGGCAAAGCAGTCATAAGAACATAAGAACATAAGAAAGTTTACAAACGAGAGGAGGCCATTCGGCCCATCTTGCTCGTTTTGTTGTTAGTAGCTTATTCATCCCAAAATCTCATCAAGCAGCTTCTTGAACGATCCCAGGGTGTCAGCTTCAACAACATTACTGGGAAGTTGATTCCAGACCCTCACAATTCTCTGTGTATAAAAGTGCCTCCTATTTTCTGTTCTGAATGCCCCTTTGTCTAATCTCCATTTGTGACCCCTGGTCCTTGTTTCTTTTTTCAGGATGAAAAAGTCCCTTGGGTCGACACTGTCAATGCCTTTTAGAATTTTGAATGCTTGAATTAGGTCGCCACGTAGTCTTCTTTGTTCAAGACTGAATAGATTCAATTCTTTTAGCCTGTCTGCATATGACATGCCTTTTAAGCCCGGTTAATTGTCATTGCCTGTGTTAATAATCTCCCTGTGCACTATGAAGAGGGTATAATTGCAGCACAGAAACATAGCTCCCCTCGCTTCTGCTTCTAGCTAATCAGAAATACCATCTCACTTCCGAAAACACCCAACAAGCTGTGAAACGAACTAAATACACAACAGGAACTCCAAGCAAGTGTTAAAGTCACATAGTCTGAACATACTGACAATATCTTGAATACACTATCTAATGCAAAAAAAAAAAAAGAAAAGTCAAACTCGAGAAGCTTTTAAAGAAGTTCCTGAATGTGAAAAATTACATAAACAGTCATGGATCGAACTCCAATGAGGAAACAGATTCATACGTTTTTTCAAACATTGCCAAGTCTACTTTTTAATTTATCATTGTGTTTTTGTTCAGTTTTTTCTGCTTTAACTGTTTTTGTCTCATTTACTGTCAAGGTGTATTCCTGTAATCATGCTCCCCATTCGCTGTACTGCACTGTGTAATTAATTCACTGATTGTCTTTGATTTTATTTCACTGTTTTATCTTATTTTAATTGGTTTGTGATGTTGTTGTTCACTAGAAAACTTGTGCATTAATTGGACTACCTGATCTGTCTACAGCTACTTATTCATATATAAAATGCCATTACCATCATTTGTTTTATAAATTGTAAGGCACCTTAGACAAAGGTGTCAGCCAAATTCCTAAATGATCTGTATTTCTTTGCATGGAAAGTGCAGTAGTTCAACAAAATTGATGAATCGATGGATGCATACAATTGCACTGTTCAAATTCTAAGTGATGCCAGCTGTTTTGTTTCTGTTAAATAATGCCTCCTGATTGGGCGGAGGAGCTGTTGTGTGGAGGAAGTGGGTGCGGTTGTAAGCAATGCCAAAGTGTCTCTAATGTGATGCGCGTCGCAAGAGAATCTGCCATGTAATACTAAAATTGTGTATGGGATTAAATGAATAATCACAATATGCAATGTGCTTGCCTTTGTCAATCCTTTACTGAAATAAAGCATTCAAATGCCTGCTCTTCCTATCTTTTCATTTTCTTTCTGTTTTTTACTGGAGATTTTCTGCAGTCATTATGGAATGCCCCTATAGATGGGGCAATGGATCCTATCCCACTCCAGTATTTGAATGAGGTTGGAGAATTCAAATTGAAAGAGTAAAACCAGGTTCTTTGTTTTCCCAGACAGTGGTGGTGTATTATACACAAAACAGACAACCCAGTGTGGTAAAACTGAAAGGGAGGGCAGGATAATGCAACTCAAATGAAGGTGAAAAGGTTTTTTAAAAGAATATACTCCAGGAGGGCTAATATGGCAACTGTAAACAGTGGAATTGTAAGTCAAAAGAGTTACAACGAAAGTGCTAAATAAGAAGAAATCCGACAGTATGTATGTATTAAAAAAGGAAAATAAATATCAAACTTCTTTCAGTGTCTGTGAAAATGGCAAAGTAGGGTACTTGTATTCAGCTCTGCCGTTTTCATTTAAATATTCCTCGACTGACATATTTAACAGGCTTATTTTTACTTTAAGGAAGCAGTTTATGTCTAGCGAAGATTTTGTGATGCGGATACAAACATTGACAGGGGGGTGGTTATAATTCTCTCTGGTGAGGGTCTGACAGGGGGGTGGTTTTAATTCTCTCTGGTGAGGGTCTGACAGGGGGGTTGGTTTTATTTCTCTCTGGTGAGGGTCTGTCTGACAGGGGGGTTGTTTTAATTCTCTCTGGTGAGGGTCTGACAGGGGGTTGTTTTAATTTCTCTCTGGTGAGGGTCTGACAGGGGGTTGTTTTATTTCTCTGGTGAGGGTCTGACAGGGGGGTTGTTTTATTTCTCTGGTGAGGGTCTGACAGGGGGGTTGTTTTATTTCTCTGGTGAGGGTCTGACGGGGGGTTGTTTTATTTCTCTCTGTGAGGGTCTGACAGGGGGGTTGTTTTATTTCTCTGGTGAGGGTCTGACAGGGGGGTTGTTTTATTTCTCTGGTGAGGGTCTGACAGGGGGGTTGTTTTATTTCTCTCTGACAGGGGGGTTGAGGGTCTGACAGGGGGGTTGTTTTATTTCTCTTGTGAGGGTCTGACAGGGGGGTTGTTTTATTTCTCTGTTGAGGGTCTGACAGGGGGGTTGTTTTATTTCTCTGGTGAGGGTCTGACAGGGGGGTTGTTTTTTTTCTCTGGTGAGGGTCTGACAGGGGGGTTGTTTTATTTCTCTGGTGAGGGTCTGACAGGGGGGTTGTTTTATTTCTCTGGTGAGGGTCTGACAGGGGGGTTGTTTTATTTCTCTGGTGAGGGTCTGACAGGGGGGTTGTTTTATTTCTCTCTGGTGAGGGTCTGACAGGGGGGTTGTTTTATTTCTCTCTGGTGAGGGTCTGACAGGGGGGTTGTTTTATTTCTCTGGTGAGGGTCTGACAGGGGGGGTTGTTTTAAGGGTTGACTCTCTGGTGAGGGTCTGACAGGGGGGGTTTTGTTTTAATTCTCTCTGGTGAGGGTCTGACATGGGGGGTTGTTTTATTTCTCTGGTGAGGGTCTGACAGGGGGGTTGTTTTATTTCTCTCTGGTGAGGGTCTGACGGGGGGTTGTTTTAATTCTCTCTGGTGAGAGTCTGACAGGGGGGTTGTTTTATTTCTCTCTGTTGAGGGTCTGACAGGGGTGGTTTTATTTTATTCTCTCTGGTGAGAGTCTGACAGGGGGGTTGTTTTATTTCTCTCTGTTGAGGGTCTGACAGGGGGGTTGTTTTATTTCTCTGGTGAGGGTCTGACAGGGGGGTGGTTTTAATTCTCTCTGCTGAGGGTCTGACAGGGTGGTTGTTTTATTTCTCTGGTGAGGGTCTGACAGGGGGGTTGTTTTATTTCTCTTGTGAGGGTCTGACAGGGGGGTTGTTTTATTTCTCTGTTGAGGGTATGACAGGGGAGTTTTTCTTTTTTCTCTGGTGAGGGTCTTGGGTTGTTTTATTTCTCTCTGGTGAGGGTCTGACAGGGGGGTTGTTTTATTTCTCTTGGGTGAGGGTCTGACAGGGGGGTTGTTTTATTTCTCTCTGGTGAGCGTCTGACAGGGGGGTTGGTGAGAGGCTGTTTTTTTTCCTCTGGTGAGGGTCTGACAGGGGTGTTGTTTTAATTCTCTCTGGTGAGGGTCTGACAGGGGGGTTGTTTTATTTCTATTGTGAGGGTCTCTGGTGAGGGTCTGACAGGGGTGTTGTTTTATCTCTCTCTCGTGAAGGTCTGACGGGGGGTTGTTTTATTTCTCTCTGGTGAGATTCTGACAGGGGGGTTGTTTTCTTTCTCTTCTTAGTTGACAGGGGGGTTGTTTTAATATCCCCACCCAAAAGACAGAGGACGACATCCAGAAGGTCCCACCACCAAAATAAGAGAGACACTCCACAGCACCCGACCCCCAGTCACCCACATACAACAAAAATAAAGAGACCACTCATGACTGGCCCCATAACCACCTCCAAATGACCCACCACACCCAAGAGAGACCACCCTAGACTGCCCCCCCAACACCAAAAGCCCAACTAGAGAAGAGTCAAGACTGCCCCCAACCAAACACACAGAACCACTCCCGACTGCGCGCGCCATACCACCAACACAACCAAAAAATACCCCGACGCCTAGTCCCCACGACTGTCCCGCAACAAAATAAAGCGTGACACACTCACACGCGCCCTGTCCCCCCCAAAAACTTAAGAAACCTACTCCCAGGGACTGTCCCCCCATAAAAAATAAAAGAAACCACTCCCAGACTGTCACACAACACACCAACAGACCACAGACGAGACCACTACAGACTTCACCCCACAATAAAGGAGACAGCTCACACCAGCCTGTCCCCCCCAAAAAAAAAACAACAAAATAATGAGACCACTTCAGCGTCCACCCAAAAAATAAAAGAGGACTACCCAACTGTCACCCAACCAAATAAAGAGACCACTCCACAGACTGTGTCCCCCCAACAAAATTAAGAGAGGACAACACGCATGACGTCCCCGAACAAATAAAGAGACACTCCAGAACTGCCACCCACAAAATATTACAAGAGAGACAGTGCCCGGACTGTCCCCACTCCAAAACAAAATAAAGAGACACTTACAGGACTGCACCCACCAAATTAAGCGAGAGTCTCTCTGGTGAGGGTCTGACAGGGGGGTTGTTTTAATTCTCTCTGGTGAGGGTCTGACGGGGGGGTTGTTTTATTTCTCTCTGGTGAGTGTCTGACAGGGGGGTTGTTTTTTTTCTCTGTTGAGGGTCTGACAGGGGGTTTGTTTTATTTCTCTGGTGAGGGTCTTGCAGGGTTTTTTTTTATTTCTCTGGTGAGGGTCTGACATGGGGGTTGTTTTATTTCTCTTGTGAGTGTCTGACAGGGGGGTTGTTTTATTTCTCTGGTGAGGGTCTGTCAGGGGTTTTTTTTATTTCTCTTGTGAGGGTCTGACAGGGGGTTGTTTTATTTCTCTTGTGATGGTCTGGTGAGGGTCTGACAGGGGGGTTGTTTTATTTCTCTGGTGAGGTTCTGACAGGGGGGATGTTTTATTTCTCTCTGGTGAGGGTCTGACGGGGGGTTGTTTTATTTCTCTGGTGAGGGTCTGACAGGGGGGTTGTTTTATTTATCTCTTATCAGGTTCTGACGGGGGGTTGTTTTATTTCTCTGGTGAGGGTCTGACAGGGGGGTTGTTTTATTTCTCTGGTGAGGGTCTGACAGGGGACAGGTGGTTGTTTTAATTCTTTGGTGAGGGTCTTGCAGGGTTTTTTTTTATTTCTCTGGTGAGGGTCTGACAGGGGGGTTGTTTTATTTCTCTGGTGTCTGACGGGGGGGTTGTTTTTTTTCTCTGTCTGACAGGGGGGTTGTTTTATTTCTCTGGTGAGGGTCTGACAGGGGGGTGGTTTTAATTCTCTCTGGTGAGAGTCTGACGGGGGGGTTGTTTTAATTCTCTCTGGTGAGAGTCTGACAGGGGGGTTGTTTTATTTCTCTCATCAGGTTCTGACAGGGGGGCCATTTGTTTTATTTATCTCTTATCAGGTTCTGACGGGGGGGTTGTTTTATTTCTCTTGTGAGGGTCTGACAGGGGGGTTGTTTTATTTCTCTGGTGAGGGTCTGACAGGGGAGTTGTTTTATTTATCTGGTGAGGGTCTGACGGGGGGGTTGTTTTATTTCTCTGGTGAGGGTCTGACAGGGGAGTTGTTTTATTTCTCTGGTGAGGGTCTGACACGGGAGTTGTTTTATTTTTCTGGTTACAGGGGAGTTTTATTTCTCTGGTGAGGGTCTGACAGGGGGGTTGTTTTATTTCTCTGGTGTTGACGGGGGGTTGAATTCTCTGGTGAGGGTCTGACAGGGGG
>NC_054568.1:166538-211538 GCF_017654505.1 Polyodon spathula | reverse complement strand
GTGTCTCCTATTTTCTGTTCTGAATGCCCCTTTTTCTAAACTCCATTTGTGACCCCTGGTCCTTGTTTCTTTTTTCAGGATGAAAAAGTCCCTTGGGTCGACACTGTCAATACCTTTTAGAATTTTGAATGCTTGAATTAGGTCGCCACGTAGTCTTCTTTGTTCAAGACTGAACAGATTCAATTCTTTAAGCCTGTCTGCATATGACATGCCTTTTAAGCCCGGAATAATTCTGGTCGCTCTTCTTTGCACTCTTTCTAGAGCAGCAATATCTTTTTTATAGCGAGTTGACCAGAACTGAACACAATATTCAAGATGAGGTCTTACTAGTGCATTGTACAGTTTTAACATTACTTCCCTTGATTTAAATTCAACACTTTTCACAATGTATCCGAGCATCTTGTTAGCCTTTTTTATAGCTTCCCCACATTGTCTAGATGAAGACATTTCTGAGTCAACAAAAACTCCTAGGTCTTTTTCATAGGTTCCTTCTCCAATTTCAATATCTCCCATATGATATTTATAATGTACATTTTTATTTCCTGCGTGCAGTACCTTACACTTTTTTCTATTAAATGTCATTTGCCATGTGTCTGCCCAGTTCTGAATCTTGTCTAGATCATTTTGAATGACCTTTGCTGCTGTAACAGTGTTTGCCACTCCTCCTACTTTTGTGTCGTCTGAAAATTTGACAAGTTTGCTTACTATACCAGAATCTAAATCATTAATGTAGATTAGGAATAGCAGAGGACCTAATACTGATCCCTGTGGTACACCACTGGTTACCACACTCCTAAACTGAGGACGAGTGGAGAGGTACTAAACTGGTCCATGATGTCTAGCTTACCTGATGCTTACACAAATCGGTCCCGTCCACTGAAAACAGATAAAGGAAAACCCCAAAATGAAACACCAGATTGGGAAAACACAAACCCAGAATCCACAAACCAAGAAACCAAAAAAACGAAGTGAAAAAGTCATAATGTGGGCAGTGGCCTTGGGAATGGTGGGAAAAAACAGGAGACAAAGGAAAGGGGAGGGGAGAAACCCAGAGAGGCTAATGAGCCAGAGAATGCCGGGACTAGGGAGCCAGATAAAGGATTGGAAGTGGAAGATCAGTTCAGGGCAACTGTACATGTACATATCCCTTACATATACCATCCTGTTCACAAATGAATTAGCTACTGTTTGCAGTTAAACAGCGATCATGAGCAAATTTGATGCAGGTAATTAGATGCTGGCGAGGCAAATACTTTACTAAACTGTGAAACTGAAGGCAAATGCAACTTGTTTTTATTTTCTAATATAGCCTGAATGTGACAGGACAAGAAGCCCTGTCTGCACATGTATTATCTTTAGAATGGGGTCTCCCCCTCCACCCCTGTGTCGTATTTATATTTTTTTATTATGATTTATTTATGTATTTATATATGACTGCAAAGCGCTGCGTTGTTTTGTTGTTTTTGTTTGAGTGTCTTCTGGCAGAGGCAAGGTAGCAGCTTGTCCTCTGCCAGGAATAATGAATAAAAAACCTCGTGCAGAAGGTGACCGTCTCCCGAGTTAATTAAATGATTAGTTTGTTGCTATTTGGGAGATGGTCACCTGTATAAAAACCTGCAGCTCTCTGCACTCCGGGTGGGTGTACGGAGGAGAGTACGAGCGCGAGAGAAGAGAAGAAAGTGAAACAAAAACTAAAACACATAGGAACAGTGAAGGCGATTGCCCAGCCTGACCTATTGGTGTTTGTGATTATTTTTGTTTTCGGTGCTCTGTGAGCAGTGTTTGTTTGTTTAAATATTTTATTTATTTTTTGTCTTTAAATAAACGGCACACAGCACCTTTTGAACTGCAGTACTTGCCTGTCTGTTATTCTTCCTGCATTCTGGTTCTTGGCCCCAGTGGGGAAAAAACTGTGGCGATTGTTGTTAAAAGGTCATTTTCATGTATTGCAAAACAATGTTTTGAAAAAAATGCATTCAGTACTTGGCTGTAAAATAAATTCATTATTAATTAAAATTGAATAATTTTTCTATCTATTAATCATATATTAATCATGTATACCTTTATAATGAATTAAATGTAACATTAATAATACCAATTTTACAACAGAATGTAACTCTGAATATTATTGTTAAACTTGTAATGACTGTGTTTATATTAGGCACAGAATGCAAGAAAGGTCTGGAGGTTAGGTTTTTTTTCTGCTTATTCTGCAAATGTTTCTTTGAAAACTGTAGGAAATGGGAATGGGAAACAATGTAGCAGATAGATAAGTAGAGGAACTTGCGGTTTTGAGAAGGTCATTAGATATAAAAAAATCAACAACTTATTTGGAATAGAAAGTTACTGGGTTAGAAAAATGTAAGATTTGTGTATGACACGCTTGTTATTTGTATCCTACATAAACCAATGTAATGTTATATCTTGTAGAGAAAACTCTTGCAGATTTCTCTTCAGCTCTGTTGACTTTGCTCTTGCATATTACAATAAAGCAACTTCTGGTTTTGAATTCATACTTGGCGTCTGACCATTTTATGGTAAGCTTGTCTTTCTTCTACTCCACTTCTCCCATTATTCAGGCAGCAGTGTGAAGTAAAGATTAGGGCTCTGGACTCTTGACCAGATGATTGTGGGTTCAATTGCAGGTGGGGGACACTGCTGCTGTACCCTTGAGGACGGTTACTTTACCTAAATTGCTCCAGTAAAAATCCAACTGCATAAATGGGTACAGGGGTGTAGCTAAAACCTTTGAGGTATTTTTGCCTCTTGAAAATCAGGCTGTGTGTCAAAAAAATAATTTTAAAGTTGGTGACTGGAAGAAGACAGACTCATAGGCTATGTACTGTGTATGTTAGATACCACCTTAATGACTTGATGCAATACAAAAGTAAAATAAAAGAATAAGTTGATGCACACAAAGTAATTCATTTAAAACATTATTTATTTCATGACGTTTCAGGCAAAAGCCCTTCTTCAGCTAGGTAGAATGAAAAGTAAACAAAATGAGGTATGTCGCTATTGATATTTGAAAAATTTAAAGATGATATAGTTTCCAAAAAGATCCTAAATACCAAGTTTGAAGATAAACTCGCTAAGTTATTTTTGTTTTCTAATGAAATTGGTTCCAAAGCATTGACTAAGAACTATTAAAGTGTCGGGTCACTGGAAATTCCAAGGTCTTAATGAGAAGGCTTCTTAGATGTTCCGCAAAGCACTCTACTAAAAATCTTTTAGTTTCTCCAGTGTATAACTGGTAGCATTTTGTGCAAATAATCCAGAACACTAATCCTTTAGATGTACATGTAAAGGGCTGGTTGATGTGAAATGATGACTTAGGGCCTCTGATCCCAGTTTGAGAGTTATCATATTTGCACGTAGTGCATCATGCTCTATTACATGGGACTGGGCCTTTTAATGGTGTTCCAGAAATGCCAGCTTCACTGTGTGCCATGTATTTCTTTTTACATTCTTGTCTCTTCTGAGATTATTTCCATAACATGAGTGTAAATATCATGTTGACTTGAACTAGGCTCTCGCCAAGATAAGCATCAATTAAGACTCAGCTTTACAGTAACCTAATACGATCCATCTTCGTCTCCATCCTCATCAAAAGCTGTGAAGGCCCACTCTTTAAAGGTGCCATGATGATTTCCATTACATGAAAGTGATCAATTTGCGCCTCCATCCATCTGTGTTTCCTTCCATCTGATGTAGACATCCTTCTGCCTGGTGCTGATTGCTGAAGTGTAATGCTGGCTCCAGGGATCATCTTATTTTGCCTCCCCAGCACATCAGCACACACAATGGCTGCGATGCTGGCTCCTGGGATCAACCACAGTGCAGTCTCCCCAGCGCATCAGCATGACAATTGTCTAGATTGAGCTAAGTATGGTACATCTCTGGGGTCTTCAAGTGGGCACCTTCCATTCTCAGTGTTTCGTCGACTAGCCCACAACACTTCAAGAGGGCTCGACGGTGATTCTTACCTGTGGATCAGATTTACTTCCTTTCTGTTGTGCTTGAGGACCCCAACGGTTGAGATGAAAGTTCTTCAGTGGGGTGCTTCAGACAAGTTCTTCAGTGTGCGGCGCAACTCTTGACCACTGAATCCAACATCTCTGAGAAACCAGGTTGTAGAGTGTGCCACAAATCCTCAACAGCCCACTTCCACTGGGTAAACCTGGACTCTCCATCCTCATTGTTCCACTTGAGTAGCTAATTGAGCATGCCAAAGTCTCTTCCTCCTGTACGCCTTATCAACAGCATCTTCTCATAGCACTGTTATTTCTACTAGATGAACAAGGCATGCTGATCCAATCCATAAGACAATATCTGGTCGAAGGTTAGTGCTGGCTATTTCAGGTGGTTAAAATTGACCAACATCTGCCAGCATTTTCTAGTCTCTGGTTGTTTTGGGTGTGATGTCTTTGTATGTGATGTTTTAAAACACGGACAGGGTTTTCATTCTACCCAGATGACCACTCAGGGGACTGTTGTGATAATATTGCACTCGTCTGTACAACAACCCTGGTTCCAAAACAAACCCTACTCCGTCACGACACTGATCGTCAATTTGTTCTTTCAAATTTTGAACTTGAGAATTGTGGGCCTGAGCTTCAGCGATCTCATTCATTTCGGAGGGTAGGTCTGTGACAGAGAACGACACTTTCCCCTCTGAAACCACAGCAACCCTTAAGTTTTAAATTCTGTTTCTCGACCAACTCCTGGGCTTTCTTCACCTCCCGAATGGGAACTGCCACGTAAGCTGTGCTATTGGGTACCACTGCACACCCCACACCTTTTCATGAGAAAAGGGAAAAATTAATAACCCTCATATTCTTTACCCCATACTCCTGTTTTCCCAAATTGAACAATGTGGAGGTCTTAAATAAGAAATCAAGCCCTAAAACTATAGGCTGGGCTAAATGAGCATGATCCATAATGTATGTGTCTACAGACCAGAATTCTCCATATAGATCATAGGTCAGACAAAACTTGCCCAGAGCAGCATAGGACTGACCATTGGCCAATACAAAAGCAAAACAAACACTCAGAAGTAATCTGTATAGCACTACCGTGACTGATCGCTGCAGGCATTGAAACAATGATCAACACTTTGCAGTAATCTGTATAGCACTACCGTGACTGATCGCTGCAGGCATTGAAACAATGATCAACACTTTGCAGTAATCTGTATAGCACTACGGTGACTGATCTCTGCAGGCATTGAAACAATGATCAACACTTTGCAGTAATCTGTATAGCACTACGGTGACTGATCTCTGCAGGCATTGAAACAATGATCAACACTTTGCAGTAATCTGTATAGCACTACGGTGACTGATCTCTGCAGGCATTGAAACAATGATCAACACTTTGCAGTAATCCGTATAGCACTACGGTGACTGATCTCTGCAGGCATTGAAACAATGATCAACACTTTGCAGTAATCTGTATAGCACTACGGTGACTGATCTCTGCAGGCATTGAAACAATGATCAACACTTTGCAGTAATCTGTATAGCACTACGGTGACTGATCTCTGCAGGCATTGAAACAATGATCAACACTTTGCAGTAATCTGTATAGCACTACGGTGACTGATCTCTGCAGGCATTGAAACAATGATCAACACTTTGCAGTAATCATAGCACTACGGTGACTGATCTCTGCAGGCATTGAAACAATGATCAACACTTTGCAGTAATCTGTATAGCACTACGATGACTGATCTCTGCAGGCATTGAAACAATGATCAACACTTTGCAGTAATCCGTATAGCACTACGGTGACTGATCTCTGCAGGCATTGAAACAATGATCAACACTTTGCAGTAATCTGTATAGCACTACGGTGATCTCTGCAGGCATTGAAACAATGATCAACACTTTGCAGTAATCCGTATAGCACTACGGTGACTGATCTCTGCAGGCATTGAAACAATGATCAACACTTTGCAGTAATCTGTATAGCACTACGGTGACTGATCTCTGCAGGCATTGAAACAATGATCAACACTTTGCAGTAATCTGTATAGCACTACGGTGACTGATCTCTGCAGGCATTGAAACAATGATCAACACTTTGCAGTAATCTGTATAGCACTACGGTGACTGATCTCTGCAGGCATTGAAACAATGATCAACACTTTGCAGTAATCTGTATAGCACTACGGTGACTGATCTCTGCAGGCATTGAAACAATGATCAACACTTTGCAGTAATCCGTATAGCACTACGGTGACTGATCGCTGCAGGCATTGAAACAATGATCAACACTTTGCAGTAATCCGTATAGCACTACGGTGACTGATCTCTGCAGGCATTGAAACAATGATCAACACTTTGCAGTAATCATAGCACTACGGTGACTGATCTCTGCAGGCATTGAAACAATGATCAACACTTTGCAGTAATCTGTATAGCACTACGGTGACTGATCTCTGCAGGCATTGAAACAATGATCAACACTTTGCAGTAATCTGTATAGCACTACGGTGACTGATCTCTGCAGGCATTGAAACAATGATCAACACTTTGCAGTAATCCGTATAGCACTACGGTGACTGATCGCTGCAGGCATTGAAACAATGATCAACACTTTGCAGTAATCCGTATAGCACTACGGTGACTGATCTCTGCAGGCATTGAAACAATGATCAACACTTTGCAGTAATCCGTATAGCACTACGGTGACTGATCTCTGCAGGCATTGAAACAATGATCAACACTTTGCAGTAATCCGTATAGCACTACGGTGACTGATCTCTGCAGGCATTGAAACAATGATCAACACTTTGCAGTAATCTGTATAGCACTACGGTGACTGATCTCTGCAGGCATTGAAACAATGATCAACACTTTGCAGTAATCCGTATAGCACTACGGTGACTGATCGCTGCAGGCATTGAAACAATGATCAACACTTTGCAGTAATCTGTATAGCACTACGGTGACTGATCTCTGCAGGCATTGAAACAATGATCAACACTTTGCAGTAATCTGTATAGCACTACGGTGACTGATCGCTGCAGGCATTGAAACAATGATCAACACTTTGCTCAGGCTGGAGCTGCTTACGTGAATTGTGAGTTCCTTCCATCTCTTTCGTTCTCGTCAAGTCACTCTAGCCTGAGCAAAATGTTGATCTTGGTTTCTATGCCCACGGAGTGGTTTCCTGTTTATTGCCTCTGCAGTCAGGTTTTGCTGAATTATGGCTGCAGAGGCTTTGTGCAAGTTTGTGTTCTCCCAAGACAGCTGGCTTCCTGTTCGTTGTGTTGTACCATGTACAGCAATCAAGGGAAAAAACAAAACAAAAAAAAACCCATCTAACAATTAGGGGGGGGGGGGGGCCCAGAAGCAGTTAGAGGTGGTGACTGAGGCCAATTTAAACACTTTGTAGACTCATCACATATGGCAGCTGTTTCTTTTTGTTATCCTTTATAAATGTGCAGTGTTTGAACATGTGTCTGTTCTGAATGCAGCTTCACATATTAAGTAAGGCATTTTTATCAGAGGGTCTTCTGTACTGGTAAAACAAAGAAGTGCAAACACACTGAAAGGTGAAACACAATAGCCTTTTCACTGTATAAAAATGTACAGCGGCTTTATTGACGTATACTTTCCATATGTTTACAGCTGCAAGATAGGAGGCACACCCAGTATTGCACTTCATTAAAATTTCAGGCTCAAAACATAACCCAGAAGATTAAATGAAAATTAACGAATTCATAATGCACCTTGGATACCATCATTATATACAACATGAGATAAATCGTACCCCATATGCCTTCCTAACAGAACATTCTTAACAGGCTATACTCATAAACCAGATGAGACTTTTTCGCCCATTATGCAATCAACAGTTGGGAGTACTGTACAGGACTACAAAAAAAAAAAAAAAAAACAGGAGTATACATACAACATTATCTTTATTTGTATTCATAGTTAGGAAGCTGGCATTGTGTTTCTTTTTAAATTTATTATTTATATTCCTCCACAATTGCCATGAACAAGTTTTATTTTGAAAGCATCGTTATGCCTTGGTGATTAAGAGGTGTGCAACATTTATAGGAGCTGAGGGTTACAACGGCTGCATGCAAACATGTCACAAGTTTTTAGAAGTCCTGAAGATGCGCTGGGTCTCCCACATCCAGAACGCTTTCTATTTCCTGTTAATTCTGGGATTTCTTCACTTGCTCTGCTGGCCTTTGACTGACCCGCCTTTGGGATCAGTTGAGAGGTTCCTAGAGGCTTAAATGTGGAACGATGGTTCTGCTGGAAAACAGCATGCTTGCTCAAAAAGTGTGAGTGTTTCTGCAGACCCCACAGCCCAATGCAAACTCCTGCCCTGTCGGGGGATGCACAACACGTAGTGGGCATGCTCAGCCTTCCAGCTCTTTACCTTCTGGACCTGCAGAGAAATAACCAGGACAAGTTTAGTAAAACAAACAAAAATAGACATTGGAATTTTGCTGAAATTCCAATGGAATTTTGTACTGAGAAACTGACATCTGCTCAAATCAACTTCCAATCAGATCCCATGATCACACCACACACATGTATGGTTCTGAAATCCAGCCCAACCGTTTAACACTCAAACAACAATCACTATTTACAAACATATCCTCATTTATCAACTCATTTTTTTCTTCATTGCAAAATAACACACACTCACACTAACAAAAATCAAATCGAACAATCCACAAGCCTTAACTAAACCCATGAAGTGCAACCCATGTGCATACTTCTACTGTATATTGTCAAAGACTTTATTATACCGGCAATAAGGTCACCAACAGCCTTGTATTTTTAGTCATGAAGAGGAGGCAAGAGCTGCAGTTTGTCACCTTGTCTGATGTCAAACACTCTAAAAGGGTACCTCTGAGCAGCCTACCTGCAAGGCAATGTGGAAGCTCCTCCTTGGACACACTGGTCATCCTCTGGAAGTCATCATGGCAAGCGTTACAGAAATGTGTTGTGCCGAAGCAAAAAAAGACATTTGTACTCCAGGAAGTCTGTACCATGTTTAGAGCACATCTACAGGAAAGGGGAGAAATGTGTAGATTTATTGCATGTTGTTCTGGGATTAAAAGTGACCCATTTTTGTCAAAGAGAAAAGCAAACTCAGATACAAAAAAAAAAAATAATAAAATAAAAATAGCATACACATTCGACTCTGCATATAACATTACTAAAAGGAAACAATTTACCAGAGGTGTGTAACACCTGACTTAATACACAACAAATTCTGTTGTAACAAAAATCTATTATCATAATACTAAATCTATAATATTTTGTCTTGATGTTAACACTTTCCATCTAAGCTCATTAAAATGGAGAATTAATTTAACTCTACTGTTGGAGAGAGCAGTGGTATGTTAATTTAAATTACGAGGCAAAGGGCAGACAAAAAAGGTTTTTAAGAAAAAAAATACTAGTAAGAGTCACAATTAATAGGAGTTAAAACATGATTTCAGATAATCATGATTCAATTGATTAAATGTCCATTGTGCCCATGTTTTTGTTCAACTAGTAATCATTACTGTAAAATAAACAAAAAACTCCCTATTGACGCAGCGCCTTGAAAAGAAGTGTGCTCCCACACATTAAATTCTAATGTATGTACCTGGGCTCTTGAAACATCACAGTACGCTCCACAAATGAGCTCTCGAGGGCCATAGTCACCCTCTTGTCCAGCCTCTGCATCACAGCGTGCCTCACCTCCAAAGTAGGCCTGAACAAAAGTGCAACAAATCAAACCTGTATTATCAAGCATCACTTTCAAACACTAGAGCTCTCTTACCATCCTTCCTTCCTGACACAGAAGATGAGACTTAAGAATGCAAATTAGGATTTGCAGTGCAGAATAAAAAGCATCAGCTTCTTGGGCCATTTCTTTAATGCTATAAAACAGTACTATAAAAAGTTTGAATCTTCTATACTGGAGCTGTTTGCAGTTTAGGGATTTCTGATCACTTTTTGGTAAAATCGAACTTTTCAAGCCCTAAATGCTTTACCTGGCAATGTATTCAATACTACAGAACAGAAGGAATATCATTAAGACGACTTACATGTCCTTTTCTGTAAGCCAAAAGAACAAAACATAGAAAAAAAAGGAAAACAAGGTTTTAAGCTGACCTTTTTACACTTGTAGCAGACATAGTAAGCATATCTGTTCATGGCAAAGCCAGCAGGATCACTGTGAAACCGAGCCCCCGGGGTAGTAATGGCTTCACTCTTGTGTAGTCCTTCATATTCTAACCTCATGAGAGCTTTTCTTCTCACATCTTCATACAGTTCTTTAATAGGATCCAGCAGGTCTTTCAACATTAAATGATTGATTTTCTTCTAAAAATGCAAAAAGGAAATCAGACATTAGTGATGGGTCAGTGTATTTGGTTAATGGCGTGTTGATTTAGGTCTTGTTAGATATGGGATCATCTGAAGAATTTGTGTTCTCAAAATGTTTCAACTTAAACGCTGAAGATAATGAGATTTATGCCTTAGAAGTGTTTAACAGAAATGTAACTCCCGCATTAGCCCTTGACCCAATTGGAACACAATATATTCTCTATTACCTTGCAGATAGGTCAAGACATGAACCCAAACGTTATTCTTGGACCAAGTCATTGGTTGTCCAGAACTCGCATGGAACACTGAAGATGGAACATGTGACTGAAATCCAACTGGAAAAACAAATATGTGAAATGTATTTTAATTTATTATTTAAAACGTTCAACTCTACAGTAATCTACTTGTGGTGATGTTTTATATTTAAGTTTGTCCAACTAATTTGTTAATGATTTGTCACTCCTCCTACTTTTGTGTCGTCTGCAAATTTAACAAGTTTGCTTACTATACCAGAATCTAAATCATTAATGTAGATTAGGAATAGCAGAGGACCTAATACTGGTACACCACTGGTTACCACACTCCATTCTGAGGTTTTTCCTCTAATCAGTACTTTCTGTTTTCTACATGTTAACCACTCCCTAATCCATGTACACATGTTTCCTTGAATCCCAACTGCGTTCAGTTTGAGAATTAATCTTTTGTGCGGGACTTTGTCAAAAGCTTTCTGGAAATCTAAATAAACCATGTCATATGCTTTGCAATTATCCATTATCGATGTTGCATCCTCAAAGAAATCAAGCAAGTTAGTTAGACACGATCTCCCTTTCCTAAAACCATGTTGACTGTCTCCCAGGACCCTGTTACCATATAGGTAATTTTCCGTTTTGGATCTTATTATAGTTTCCATAAGTTTGCATATAATAGAAGTCAGGCTTACTGGTCTGTAGTTACCTGGTTCAGTTTTGTTTCCCTTTTTGTGGATCGGTATTACGTTTGCAATTTTCCAGTCTGTCGGTACCACCCCTCTGTCAAGAGACTTCTGCATGATCTTGGTTAGCGGTTTGTAAATTACTTCTTTCATTTCTTTGAGTACTACTGGGAGGATCTCATCCGGCCCAGGGGATTTATTTATTTTAAGAGCTCCTAGTCCCTTTAACACTTCTGCCGCAGTTATGCTAAAGTTATTTAAAACTGGATAGGAACTTGATGACATGTGGGGCATGTTGTCAGTATCTTCCTTTGTAAAAACTTGTGAAAAGTAATCATTTAATATATTTGCAATTTTTTTTTCTTCATCTACGATTTTGCCATTTGTATCTCTTAAACATTTAATCTCCTCTTTGAATGTTCGCTTGGTGTTGTAATATTGGAAAAACATTTTGGAATTGGTTTTAGCTCCCTTAGCAATGTTCATTTCTATTTCTCTTTTGGCCTTTCTAACTTCCTTTTTGACTTGCGTTTGCAGTTCCATGTACTCTTTCTGTGTACTTTCTTTTTGGTCCTTTTTTAATGCTCTGTAAAGTGCCTTTTTTCGCTGAATATTTTTTTTAATTGATCTATTAAACCATTTTGGCAATTTAGTTTTACATTTAGATTTGTCTACTTTAGGGATATAATTGTTTTGCGCCTCTAGTACTACATTTTTGAAGAACAACCATCCTTCTTCTGTGGGTGTTTTCTCTATTTTACTCCAATCTACTTCTGTTAGTCTTTGTTTCATACCTTCATAGTTTGCTTTTCTAAAATTGTAAACCTTAGCTTTAGTCATTACTTTTGGGGATTTAAAAAACACTTCAAATGAGACCATGTTGTGGTCTGAGTTTGCCAGTGGTTCTCTGACCTCTGTTTTAGTTATTCTATCTTCGTTATTTGAAAAGACTAAATCAAGGCATGCCTCCCCTCTAGTTGGTGCCTTGACAAATTGTGTTAGGAAGCAGTCATTTGTCATTTCCACCATTTCTATTTCATCCTTCGTGCTACCCACCGGGTTTTCCCATTTTATTTGGGGGAAGTTGAAATCCTCCATTAGTATGGCTTCTCCTTTGCTACACACATTTCTAATGTCATTGTATAACAGATTATTGTGCTCACCGTCTGAATCTGGCGGTCTATAGCATGCTCCTATTATTATGCCTTTTGAATTTTTGTCCGTTATTCTGACCCATATTGATTCGTTTTTTTTTTCTTTGTCCAGGTTTAACACCTGGGCTTCAAGACTGTTTCTTATGTATAGACCATGCTGCAGGAGTCTAGAAGAGCATCTACTTCTTTCCCTTGTACTTTTATCTGACTGAGGTGTGGCGGGTGGCAGCGTGCCTGTGCGTGGGCAGAAATGACATGGCAGTAGTGTAGGTTGGAGGTGTTGACCTGCATTCCTTCTTGGGACAGTTCCAGGCGATGTGTCCTATTTTGCCACAGCTGTAGCACTCCTGGGTGTCTGTATCAACAAACCCTCTATTTCTCACCTTCGCTTCAGGATGGGAAACGTGGTGCTGGCCCATATTTCTTTCCAAACCCTGGGTGACTGAATTTGGGTTGCTTTTTTCCTTTTTCTTTGAGGCTTGTATTTTCAGGGGTAGCTCTCAACGAGGTCCACCACTCCATCTGCTGTGGTGGGACTGCACTGGCTGACAACCTTCTTTTGCTCGTAAGGTAAGCCCCGGATGAAGTGGTCAACCACATTCTTTCCACGATGGCACCAGTACTGAGTGTCACAGGCTCTAGCCATTTTTTTGCTAGGTGGATAAGATCAAACATCTGGGACCTGGGTGCCTTCTCAGGTTGGAATATTCAAGTGCGGTCCAGAATGCAGCAGCCAGGGTTTTAACTAGAACCCCGCTCTGCTCACACCACCCCAGTCTTAGCATCCCTTCACTGGTTACCGGTAAGGTATAGAATTGATTTTAAAATTCTTGTACTCACTGAATAATTTGGCACCAGCCTATTTAAAAGAACAGCTAGTCTTCTATGCCCCTGTACGTGACTTGAACTGGGAACCAAACACTGCTGGTTGTTCCAAAGCCGAGGGTGCGGTCAATGGGTGAGCTAGCATTCGCTAGTTATGTGCCTCGTCTTCAGAACATGCTACCCGTCGCACTAAGGGAAGCTTCTTAAACAGATAATTTTAATTTAAAGACTCATCTTTTTTATCATGGCTTTTTAAACTGTTTTTGTTTTGTGTATAATTTTATTTGTCTTATCTTTTTACTTCTCTAGTGCTGTTTTTTTGCTTCTTTTTATTATTTTATTGCCGATTTGTATTGTTTTTCTGTGAAGCACTTCATGAGCTACAAAAGACACTATAGAAAATCAATAAATTATGAATTATACAATTTTATACCCAAAACTTGAAATCTCCAACTCTTTAAAATAATTAAGAAGTTCTGATAAAGTTAATTATTAGTGCAATTAGAGGTTCAGTTAAGTAATTGAGAGATCAGTTGGAACAAAACCCAATAAGTTTGTAAAAAAAATACATTTGCATTAATATTGTTAATATCATGGTTTAAGAAAGCTTTCCCATATTCCTAATGGTGCTTGGGACAGGGAGAACGTTTTAACGCTGAAACAATTCCCACTCCCTTGAACATTTTATGAAATTACGCGACTGCCGTTACTTATTATTATGCTGCTCATGGGAGTGAAAACTTACCCGCTAACGCCATGTGACTGCAGCACAGGATCCCCAGCAGAACCAGCACCACCATCCCGCTACTTTCCAGAAATCAAAATATTAATAAGCTTTTAGAACACTGTAAGCTAAACTACCTCTCAGTACTCAACATGTGCTCTCTCAGTGTGGTTACACACTGCTGAATTCGCCTGCCTGACACTCATAACATTGTGAATGGCTGCTCTGGATACTTCCAGCCAATAGGATCAGGGGGCTCTGGGGCTGGTTATACTACCAAGATCCGATCCTGGATGCGGGCTCCTATCTTCATCTTGGTCTCAATCGGCTGTGTGTATTTTTTAATAATAATAATAATAATAATAATAATAATAATAATAATAATAATAATAATAATAATAATAGAGCGTTGTGTGTATGTGAACTACTGTTACTGTCTCTTTGACAGAGATAGACTTTGGTAGGAAAGGGGGCATGATAACAATGGAGAATGATGATGAATGCTAAGGGAGGATATTTTTCAGTTTAATTGTTTTTTTTTTTTAATGGTGAAAATAGTGGTAGCCATTTGACAATTACTTGAAAACAAGTTAAGGTGTGGGACTTTTATTATTATTTTTCTCGTTCCTTTATCGCCACAGCCAAACTCAATACACCCGACTCCGTTTAAAACTGTAGAGAGTCTTTCTTGTAGGCATGATTGTATTGTTTATGTGTTTCTAAAGAATACAATCTTATTCTAAAAAATATAATACAGGCTTCCGCTAAACTGATTAAAAAATAATGCACACTTCCGCTACTCTGTAATAATAATAATAATAATAATACACACCTCCACTACACTGTAATAATAATAATAATACACACCTCCACTACACTGCAATAATAATAATAATAATACACACCTCCACTACACTGTAATAATACACACCTCCACTACACTGTAATAATAAATAATAATCCGCTACACTGTAATAATAATAATAATAATAACCTCCACTACACTGTAATAATAATAATAATACACACCTCCACTACACTGTAATAATAATAATAATACACACCTCCACTACACTGTAATAATAATAATAATACACACCTCCACTACACTGTAATAATAATAATAATACACACCTCCACTACACTGCAATAATAATAATAATACACACCTCCACTACACTGTAATAATAATAATAATAATAATATCCACTACACTAATAATAATAATAATACACACCTCCACTACACTGTTAATAATAATATAATAATAATAATAATAATACATAATAATACACTAAATAATAATAATAATACACACCTCCACTACACTGTAATAATAATAATAATAATAATAATACACCTCCACTACACTGTAATAATAATAATAATACCTCCATAACTGTAATAATAATAATCTAATACACACCTATATTACTATTATATATATTAATACATGGAGGGCGACTGATTATTAATTATTATTATTGTGGAGGTATATTATTATACATTATTATTTATGTAATACATAATAATAATACTGACTGTATAATATTACACCTCCACTACATAATGATGTGACATACACATTATTATAATTATGTGTGGAGGTGATGTGACATTGCATAATAATAATAATAATAATAATACACTACACTGTCCACTACACTGTAATAATAATAATACACACCTCCACTACACTGTAATAATAATAATAATACACACCTCCACTACACTGTAATAATAATAATACACACCTCCACTACACTGTAATAATAATAATACACACCTCCACTACACTGTAATAATAATAATAATAATACACACCTCCACTACACTGCAATAATAATAATAATAATAATACACACCTCCAACACTGTAATAATAATAATACACACCTCCACTACACTGTAATAATAATAATAACACCTCCACTACACTGTAATAATAATAATAATAATATAACCTCACACACTGTAATAATAAAAATACACCCTCCACTACACTGTAATAATAATAATAATAATAGCACAACGCAGTTAAACGAGGCAGTCTTCCCAGCGACAGCGAGTGGAATAATAATAATAATAGTACAGGCGTGGAAAAGTACAGAGCAGTTTAGAAGCAGTTTGAAAGCAGGTTGACGGCTGCAGAAGAAACTAAACTTAAAAAAAAAAAAAAACCTCAACATGGTCTTCAAGCCAGTAATCTGTGACACCTGCTTGATAATAGAAAACCCAGCGGAGCTAAACCAAGTGTGCGTAAAGTATCCATTTGCATAAACTAGTAAGTATGCTAGAAATGGAGCTGGAATGAGACAGCAACAGGATCTTGAGGAACTGGCACACCCACAATTCATGGAATCACCCCTAACAGACTGAAAGCCACCAGGGAGATAGAAGGTCAGAACAGCTGGGTTCAGGTAGGCAGAAGCAGGGAAAAAAAGAAACTTCGTCAAACACAACCACCAGAAATCAAAACAACCAACAGATTTGAGTCACTTCAGAATTTTGATGAGCAGAACCAACAACAAGAGAATGAAAGGAACAACATCCAGGACCCTATTGACAGTGGTGACCAGACAGCAAAAAGAAGGGAGGTCATGATTGTTGGGGACTCCATATTGAGAAACACAGCAAGTTCAATTCGCAGTTTGGACCCCCTTACTACAACAGTGTGCTGCCTTCCGGGAGCCTCGGTCAAGCACATCACTGAGAACGTGGACAGGCTCCTAGAACGAACAGGAGACGACCCGGTAGTAGTCGTCCACATCGGTACAAACAACATTGGAAGAGACAGACCAAAATCCCTGCAAAACAAATTCAGAGAGCTAGGAAGGAAATTAAAAGAGAAAACCAAAACTGTGGTATTTTCTGGTATACTACCGGCACCTTGCAAAGGACCATATGGACAGCTGGAAATAATTAATCAAAACGCATGGCTGAAGACGTGGTGCACACGGGAAGGCTTCACCTATCTTGACCATTGAACCACATTCTACAACGAGGACTATCTGTATAGACGGGATGGACTGCATTTAAATAACAAGGGAACTAGTCTACTCGGAGAAAAGATCCTCGAGCAGGTTCGGAAGCATTTAAACTAGAAAGGAAGGGGGGAGAAATCAACAAAAAAACAGAAGGGAGACCGCATCAAAACAAGAACAACAACTCAGGTAAGACAACCATTAAATGTATTTATCTAAATGCTAGAAGTATCAGAAACAAAATTCTAGAACTTGAAGCTACTGCACTAACAGGTAACTATGATGTGATAGGTGTTACAGAAACGTGGTTGTCTGAGAGTGATGGGGACGAATATAATATTTGTGGGTATACACTGTATAGGAAAGACAGGCAGGACAGAAGAGGAGGAGGGGTAGCGCTATACATAAGAAACAGTCTTGAAGCCCAGGTGTTAAACCTGGACAAAGAAAATAAAACCGAATCAATATGGGTCAGAATAACGGACAAAAATTCAAAAGGCATAATAATAGGAGCATGCTATAGACCGCCAGATTCAGACGGTGAGCACAATAATCTGTTATACAATGACATTAGAAATGTGTGTAGCAAAGGAGAAGCCATACTAATGGGGGATTTCAACTTCCCCCAAATAAAATGGGAAAACCCGGTGGGTAGCACGAAGGATGAAATAGAAATGGTGGAAATGACAAATGACTGCTTCCTAACACAATTTGTGAAGGCACCCACTAGAGGGGAGGCATGCCTTGATTTAGTCTTTTCAAATAACGAAGATAGAATAACTAAAACAGAGGTCAGAGAACCACTGGCAAACTCAGACCACAACATGGTCTCATTTGAAGTGTTTTTTAAATCCATTCAAAATGACACCCTGGGATCCTTCAAGAAGCTGCTTGATGAGATTTTGGGATCAATAAACTACTAACAACCAAACGAGCAAGATGGGCCGAATGGCCTCCTCTCATTTGTAAACTTTCTTATGTTCTTATGTTCTTATGTCTTAATAATAATAATAATAATAATAATAATACACACCTCCACTACACTGTAATAATAATAATAATACACACCTCCACTACACTGTAATAATAATAATAATAATACACACCTCCACTACACTGTAATAATAATAATACACACCTCCACTACACTGTAATAATAATAATACACACCTCCACTACACTGTAATAATAATAATAATAATACACCTCCGCTACACTGTAATAATAATAATAATAATACACACCTCCACTACACTAATAATAATAATAATAATAATAATAATACACACCTCCACTACACTGTAATAATAATAATAATAATACACACCTCCACTACACTGTAATAATAATAATAATAATACACACCTACTACACTAATAATAATAATAATAATAATAATAATACACACCTCCACTACACTGTAATAATAATAATAATAATAATAATACACACCTCCACTACACTGTAATAATAATAATAATACACACCTCCACTACACTGTAATAATAATAATACACACCTCCACTACACTGTAATAATAATAATAATACACACCTCCACTACACTGTAATAATAATAATACACACCTCCACTACACTGTAATAATAATAATAATACACACCTCCACTACACTGTAATAATAATAATAATACACACCTCCACTACACTGTAATAATAATAATAATAATAATACACACCTCCACTACACTGTAATAATAATAATAATACACACCTAATAATAATAATAATAATAATAATAATACACACCTCCACTATACTGTAATAATAATAATAATACACACCTCCACTACACTGTAATTATAATAATACACACCTTCGCTACACTGTAATTATAATAATACACACCTTCGCTACACTGGTGAAATAACAATGACACTTCTTGTATTATTACCGCTATTTTGTTTGTATCTGGAGAAAAAAAAAGGTTGGCCGATTCAAACTATATATTTTTAAACATTCTAAACTCTCACCGCAGTAATATCTAATATAGCCTGCAGCTCCAGCATGTTGATATGCAGGGACATCCAACAGCCCGATCAGTGCCTGCTGACTCCTCTGCCTTCGCAGACCGTGCACCAACCCGGGCTGGATGCGTCCGTCATCACCACCCTGTGGTCATAGACCACTCCCATTCGGACTCCTTGGTGCAGTTGAAAGGGAATCCTCCACCAGCACAGAGCCGCCACACATGCGAGACATACTGTCAGTCTATGGAGCCTGCTGCGCTTGGTATGTAAGTGGAACGCATTGAGCCACACCTGTAGCGCATGCGTAATAAACGCAGCTCAATGGCTGATATCTCTGTCACCATCAGACCCAGTAACTTCTGGCACAAAAAAAGGGGCACCCTCGATCCCTGTCGAAGCAGAGAGAGGTGGTGCTGGAGAGCTGCTAGAGGAGTCCAGCCAGAGTCCCACATACGTTATGCACTGTACCGGCGTTAGCCTACTCTTGGCATCATTGATGGCGAGGCCCAGAACAGATCAACGAATTGTCGAGGGAGCAAGGATAGCGTCTACGAACTTTGAGAACGTACGGGAAGCCAGGGAGAGGCCAAACGGCAGCACAGAAAACTCGTACCCGCTGCATTGAAAGGCAAAGCGGAGATATTTCCTGTCGTATGGATGAATGGGAACGTGAAAATACGCGTCCTGTAAATCCACCATTTTAAACCAGTCACCCGCCCGGACAGACTGGAGTATGTGATGATGAGTCAGCATTCGGAACCCCTTCTGTTTCAAAAACCGTTTGAGCAACCACAGGTCCAGGATAGGGCGAAAGCCACTGTCACTGTTCGGCACCAGAAAGTTTCTCGAGTAGAACCTCTCTCGGAGAGAGGTGGGATCTACGAGACAGATGGCGCACTTGTCCAGCAAGACTGCCACTTGGGACTGGAGCACCGAGCCCTGAAGTGAAAAGGAGGGGGTCCCAAGTGAAACTGAAGCGTGTAACCGTATTGTATGGTTGTGAGCATCTACTCATCGGAAGTGCAGGTGTGCCAGTAGTGCAGCTGTTGTGTCGTAAATTGGGTCTGAGGCTGCCAGCCCTCAGGGGCCCTGCTTCTAGGGTGTTGCTGTGTGGGCTGGCTACGGCCACGCCCACCACGTTGTGGGAGGGTCCTGTCCCTCGCCTGAGATAAGTCCTGTAGGCGATGCCTAATGCCAAAGGTATGGCCAGGTGATATAGGCGCGTCCAAGAGCATGGCCTTATCAGCGTCAGGCACCCGCGCCTGTGACAGCCACAGTTGTCTGCAACTAGGCCCACCAGGCTCCGGCCCAGGGCGTGCCCCTGCAGGCCGGAGATCTGGAGCAACATGTGCGATAATAATCTCAACTCTGTGGCCACCGGCTCTGGGAGCGGGGTGTCACGTAAAACACCATCCATATACGCAACCAGCATACTGGATGTATTAGCCAAGTCAGAACTCTGGGCCTCGCCACTTAAGCCCTCCGGACGTGTGTGTCTGTAACCCTGCACTGCAGGTTCGGGCACACAGCGTTCCTGGGCATACCTCCTACTTGACCAAGGCTGCGATGGTGGAGTCGCTGGGGGGAACCCGGACAGGCCCAGCTTCTCCGCCCCCTCCAGTGAGGCCAGTGGAAAACAGTGTCTCAACTGAGCTGACACTGTGGCTGTGTGGTTCCAGGAGGAGCACACCTCCTCCATAAAATCAGGGAAAGCTGGGAAGGGTTGCACTTGGGGAGCCACGTCATGTGACCGAAAGACGGAACAGCGTGGCTCCGCCTGCGCTGTCCAGGGGACCTGCAGGTACGCCGCCGCGCGCCCCATGAGCAAGGGCACCGACCCTGACAGCAGCTGCGCGCTAGTAATCGAGGAAACCTTGGAACTAGGAGCTGCTTCAGCAGGGAACTCAGGCTCCGCCTCAACCTCCATATCTGGAGGGAAAGCAGACTCCCCCCACGAGGCAGCAATAGAGAGCGTGTCCTCGTCCGAGCAAAGCGCCCGGTCGATTCGCTTGTCCTGCTTTCCCACAGGGAGGTCAGGGGGCGGTACAGCAACTCTGGACAGCACTGGGTGTGAGGGGGGCGGCTGCGGGTAGACACAAACGCCTGCACACAAGGAATCCCCCTGGAAGGGTTCTGTGATGGCAGTGGGAGGCGTGGCTGGGAGGGGCCCGCCATGGGGGACGAAGAACGCCCCCGTGCGACTCTCGCCAGGCGATTGGTGAGCAGTCAGGGCTGAAAAGCCGCACAGATGTCGCAAGATCCTTGCAGTGCTGAGGAGGCGTGTTCGGGGCCTAAGAACCACGCATGCATGCTGTGCCTGTCCTCCTGTGGGATATTAGTCCTGCAGGCCTCACAGGCATGGAAGCCAGCCCTGCCCGTCATAGCATCGTGTGCACCGAGTGCCGTGCAGCACTGGGTCTAAAGCGCACCGCGTCCCATACGCACCGCGTTCACTAAGTACGGAGCAATAAATATTGTGCGCACCGCATGCACCGAGCACCACGTACACCGGGGTACTGCTTGCACCGAGTACCGCGTGCACACCTGCACTGAATACAGTTTAGCGCCAGGCACCATGCGCACGGCGTGCACCGAGTACCATGCAGCACCGGCGCGCTAGCCTGCATCGGTACAGTTAGTCAATAAGCACCGTGCGCACTGTGGTACCAAAGTAGCGCAGGCTGAGTCTCACACACCACGGTATTAAAAAACACAGGGGCCCAACCCTGAGCAGCGCGTAGCGTACAACAGAAGGACAGGGCCAAAGCTGCGGCGGGCGATTGACTTTTACAACACAGTAATGCAAAAACAGTTTTTAAATACAAAAACAGTTAAATATTACAGTACAGATGGGGGAGAGCACACTGTCTGTTTGATTGTAAGACCTACACATGTGGTGAAGGCCAACACAGCCTGCGTACATCTCAACTCAACAACGAGAGAGCCTCAGTGAGGAGTATACGACGCAAGCACAGGGACGCGCAGCTACAATCAAAACAGGGCCCGCAGGAGGCTGGTGGGCTAACTCGACAGCGGTGAGCGGATACTTTCCCCTCTTCTTCTTCTTCTTCTTCTTCTTCTTCTTCTTCTTCTTCTTCTTCTTCTTCTTCTTCTTCTTCTTCTTCTTATTATTATTATTATTATTATTATTATTATTACTTATTTCCTCCGTCTCCAATCCCGTTCTCCACTCACCGAACACCCCACCGCCAGTATGTGACAACGTGCATCTATATATACTATTGTGCTGGGATTCAATTACCAATTAATTATTCACTTGAATCCCAGCACGTGAATTAATAAAGTGCAATTCCCCGTGCTCACATATTACTACATTTTACTTGCACGTGAAGTGCTGTGCAATCCTCGTGCCTAAATACACATATACATTTTAAACACTCGTGTTACACAGACCCGTTTATATCCCGTGTACCAATGTCTATACACCAACATTTAAACACACCACACGCAACACATAACAGATAATATACACAGGGGCGGGCACTTTGTTACATATACCCCCTCCTGTGCAAAGCACACATGGCCTCAATGGCCACCTCCCCCCTTAAAAGCCCAAAAGTCCCGCCCAAAGTCCTTGGCCAGGACCAGAGGCTTCCAGGGGCCCACAGGTCGTAATGCTGTCAGCAGGGTAGCATTCTCCTGCCAGGGTAGTCCTAGCAGCGGAAAGGCTGCTTGGGGTGTGGTCTCCTGACCTTCCCCCTCCTTCGGCGCCGGCAGCTCCCCTTGGTGGGGCTTCAACCACCGTTCTTCCTGCAGGGAAGAAACTGCAGAGGGAGCAGGTCTCCGGACCTCCCCCACGATCTCCGGCGGAGAAACTGCTGCTGGGGTTGGCGGTCTCCAGACCTCCTCCCCCTCCTCCGGCAGCGAAACTGCTGCTGGGGTTGGCGGTCTCCAGACCTCCTCCCCCTCCTCCGGCAGCGAAACTGCTGCTGGGGTTGGCGGTCTCCAGACCTCCTCCCCCTTCTTCGTGGCCGGCAGCTCCCCTTCGTGGGGTTCCGGCCACAACTGCCGGCTGCGATGCAGAGCGGCGGGCAACCCCAGGCGATGCAGAGCGGCGGGCAACCCCAGGCGATGCAGAGCGGCGGGCAACCCCAGGCGATGCAGAGCGGCGGGCAACCCCAGGCGATGCAGAGCGGCGGGCAACCCCAGGCGATGCAGGGCGGGCAAGCCCAGGCGATGCAGAGGCATCCTTGGGCGAAGCGAGGCTGGCATCCTTGGGCGAAGCGAGGCTGGCATCCCTGGGCGAAGCGAGGCTGGCATCCTTGGGCGAAGCGAGGCTGGCAGTCAGGACAAGCTGGGGTGCGGGTGTTGGCCCTCTTTTCGGCCACTGCAGCCGGGAGGTTCTTCCCCGTGCTTCCCTCAGCAGCCTATGCAAGGGCTGCTGAGGACCCCCAGCATCTAGTCCTGGTCCTTCTGGTGCAGGGAGAGGCAGCTCCTGCTCCTCTCCCCCTGATGGAGGTGGAGGCAGAGGAAGCTCCAGCTCCTCTCCTCGTGATGGTGGGGGAAGTGATACCAGCAGGCATTCACCCTCTGCTGGTGGGGGAAGTGATACCAGCAGGCATTCACCCTCTGCTGGTGGGGGAAGTGATACCAGCAGGCATTCACCCTCTGCTGGTGGACAGGGACCCAGCAGGCATTCACCCTCTGCTGGTGGACAGGGACCCAGCAGGCATTCACCCTCTGCTGGTGGACAGGGACCCAGCAGGCATTCACCCTCTGCTGGTGGCGGAGGCAGAGGCAGCTCCTGCTGCTCTGCTCCTGCCGGTGGAGGTGGCGGAGGCAGAGGCAGCTCCTGCTGCTCTCCCCCTGCCGGTGGAGGTGGCGGAGGCAGCTCCTGCTGCTCTCCCCCTGCCGGTGGAGGTGGCGGAGGCAGAGGCAGCTCCTGCTGCTCTCCCCCTGCCGGTGGAGGTGGCGGAGGCAGAGGCAGCTCCTGCTGCTCTCCCCCTGCCGGTGGAGGTGGCGGAGGCAGAGGCAGCTCCTGCTGCTCTCCCCCTGCCGGTGGAGGTGGCGGAGGCAGAGGCAGCTCCTGCTGCTCTCCCCCTGCCGGTGGAGGTGGCGGAGGCAGAGGCAGCTCCTGCTGCTCTCCCCCTGCCGGTGGAGGTGGCGGAGGCAGAGGCAGCTCCTGCTGCTCTGCTCCTGCCCATGGAGGTAGGAGCGGCGTGTAGTCTCCTGGTGGTGGAGGTGGGAGCGGTGTGTAGTCTCCCCTTGATACAGGGGACTGGTGCGGCTCTCCCTCACTTGCAGGGGACTGGTGCGGCTCTTCCTCCCTTGCAGGGGACTGGTGCGGCTGTGGAGACAGCGGTGGGACCTCTGCCTTCCTCTTCCCCTTTCCCCTTCTCTGCCACCTCCTCACCTTCCTCTCCTGCGGCAGTTCCTCCTCTCCTTCCTGGTAGGGGCAGCGCACCACCGGGTGCCCAAACTCCCCACAGGCAAGGCACCAGCCCTGGTCCTCCAGACCACCGAGGAACTCCTCCAGGTCCTGGCAGCCATCTCTCCAGTCCCAGCCTTCCATGTTTTATTTTTTTTTGTTGTTGCTGTGGGTTTTTTTTTTTTTTTTTTTGTTAAATTTTTTTTTTTTTTTTTTGACAAAACACCTCTCCTGGTCTGACGCTTGGAGGCGCTGTTATCCCACGCAGGACACCACGTGTCACAGAGACGGCCGAAGTGGGCGGCGTCAGAACCAGGAAAAGTAATGCAATACACAAAACACAGGACGGATGAAATGAAGTGATGAAGACGCCTGTTGGCGCCGGTTTAATACAAAATAAAAGGTTTACACAAACACGAAAAACACAGGACACGGCACTCTACGCCAAAATAAATAGACACACGAAAACAGACTAAACTTAACAAAACGGTGCACGGACAGACACTGACAAACACGGTGAGCGGATACTTTCCCTTCTCTTCTTCTTCTTCTTCTTCTTCTTCTTCTTCTTCTTCTTCTTCTTCTTCTTCTTCTTCTTCTTCTTCTTCTTCTTATTACTACTATACTTATTTCCTCCGTCTCCAATCCCGTTCTCCGCTCACCGAACACCCAACCCCAGTATGTGACAACGTGCATCTATATATACTATTGTGCTGGGATTCAATTACCAATTAATTATTCACTTGAATCCCAGCACGTGAATTAATAAAGTGCAATTCCTCGTGCTCACATATTACTACATTTTACTTGCACGTGAAGTGCTGTGCAATCCTCGTGCCTAAATACACATATACATTTTAAACACTCGTGTTACACAGACCCGTTTATATCCCGTGTACCAATGTCTATACACCAACATTTAAACACACCACATGCAACACATAACAGATAATATACACAGGGGCGGGCACTTTGTTACAGTTTTATAAATTGTAAGTCACCTTAGATAAAGGTGTCAGCCAAATTCCTAAATGATCTGTATTTCTTTGCATGGAAAGTGCAGTAGTTCAACAAAATTGATGAATCAATGGATGCATACAATTGCACTGTTCAGATTCTAAGTGATGCCAGCTGTTTTGTTTCTGTTAAATAATGCCTCCTGATTGGGCGGAGGAGCTGTTGTGTGGAGGAAGTGGGTGTGGTTGTAAGCAATGCCAAAGTGTCTCTAATGTGATGCGCGTCGCAAGAGAATCTGCCATGTAATACTAAAATTGTGTATGGGATTAAATGAATAATCACAATATGCAATGTGCTTGCCTTTGTCAATCCTCTACTGAAATAAAGCATTCAAATGCTGCTCTTCCTATCTTTTCATTTTTCTTTCTGTTTTTTACTGCAGATTTCCTGCAGTTATGGAATGGCCCTATAGATGGGGCAATAGATCCTATCCCACTCCAGTATTTGAAAGAGTAAAACCAGGTTCTTTGTTTTCCCAGACAGTATTATTAAACACCCACTGAGTTGTTCAAGCAAGCTTCAGTTCTAACACAATGACAGTGTATTCATTTTTGTCTCCTTTGCTGCCAAAACAATGAGGATCTACAAAACCCAGCAAAAGATAAGTTGTTTCCAACTGGAACATATGTTTACTGTACAATGGAAGGTCCTGCATGTAAGAATGTAGAACCCCTTTTTTCCTGGGGACATAACTGTTAATATAGACAGATTTTGGATTATAAACTGAAGAGAAACTGGTGAAATGTATAGACAAAGATGATGTGTGGAGCAGAGCCAGAAAATACACAGCTAGTCTGAGGGCGAGTGAAGAGCTACTAAACCGGTCCATGATGTCTAGCATCAGTATTGGTAGTGAAAAAGGGACTAGATACTCTGCAGGACAGCCCGGGAGGTGCTGCAAGTGTTCTAGTCTGGACCACACTGTGAACAGCCAAGAAATGCAATAATTGTGAAGAAACAGGACACTATACTAACAAATCCAAAGTACGGAAATTCTGCAACTTGTGTGGGACCCCAAGACATGTCCATAAAGACTGCCCTGAAGCTTACACAAATCAGTCCTGTCCACTGAAAACAGATAAAGGAAAAGCCCAAAATGAAACACCAGCAATTGGGAAAACACAAACCAAAAAAATAATAATAATAATAAAGAAGAACAAAGTGAAAAATTCATAATTCGGATAAAAGAAAAGAACATTTGAGGAGTGGCCTTGGGAATGGTGGGAAAAAACAGGAGACAAAGGAAAGGGGAGGGGAGAAACCCAGAGAGGCTAATGAGCCAGAGAATGCCGGGACTAGGGAGCCAGATAAAGGATTGGAAGTGGAAGATCAGTTCAGGGCAACTGTACATGTACATATCCCTTACATATACCATCCTGTTCACAAATGAATTAGCTACTGTTTGCAGTTAAACAGCGATCATGAGCAAATTTGATGCAGGTAATTAGATGCTGGCGAGGCAAATACTTTACTAAACTGTGAAACTGAAGGCAAATGCAACTTGTGTTTTTTTTTTCTAATATAGCCTGAGTTCTTGGCGCCATTAAAAAAAAACAATGGGCACTGTATATTAGGCACAGAATGCATACTAACAATAGAGGTCTAGAGGTTAGGAGTTTTTTTCTGCTCATTGGCAAATGTTTCCTTGAAAACTGTGGGAAATAGGAATGGGAAACACCGTAGCAGGTAGATAAGAAGAGGAACTTGCGGTTTTGAGAAAGTTGTGAGATGTAAAAAACAACTCCATATTTGGAATACAAGGTTACTGGGGTAGAAAAATGTAAGATTTGTGTATGACATGCTGTTATTTGTATCCTACATAAATCAATGTAATGTTGTAACTTGTAGAGAAAACTCTTGCAGATTTCTCTTCAGCTCTGTTTGCCTTTGCTCTTGCATATTACAATAAAGCGACTTCTGGTTTTGAATCCGGACTTGGCGCCTGACCATTTTATGGTAAGCTTGTCTTTCTTCTACTCTACTTCTCCCATTATTCAGGCAGCAGTGTGGAGTAGTGGCTAGGGTTCTGGACTCTTGATCAGACGGTTGTGGGAAAATCAGGCTCCGCGTGAACAAAATAATTTTAAAGTTGGTGAATGGAAGAAGACTGGCTGTGTTAGATACTCCTTAATGACTTGATACAATACAAAAATAAAATAAAAGAATAAGTTGAAGTACACAAAGTAATTCATTTAAAACAGAATTTATTTAATGACGTTTCAGGCAATTTAGCTAGGTGGAATGAAAAGTAAACACAATGAGGTACAGTGCCGTGAAAAAGTAATCGCCCCCTTAGACTCAATAACTGGTTACGCCACCTTTAGCAGCAATAACTGCAACCAAATGCTTCCTGTAGTTATTGATCAGTCTCTCACAGCACCGTGGAGGAATTTTGGCCCACTCCTTCATGCAGAACTGCTTCAACTCAATGACATTTGTGGGTTTTCGAGCATAAACTGCTCGTTTCAGGTCCTGCCACAACATCTCAATGTGGTTTAGGTCTGGACTTTGATTATGCCTTCCAAAACTTTAAATTTCTTGTTCTTCAACCATTCTGATGTAGTCTTGCTTGTGTGTTTCGGATCATTGTCTTGCTGCATGACCCAGCTGCGCTTCAGCTTCAGCTCACGGACGGATGGCCTGACATTCTCCTGTAGAATTCTTTGATACAGAGCAGAATTCATGGTTCCTTCAATGATGGCAGGTCATCCAGGTCCTGATGCAGCAAAGCATGACACTACCACCACCATGCTTCATGAGGTTCTTACTGTGGAATGCAGTGTTTGGTTTCCACCAAACATAATGGGGCCCATGTTGGCCAAAAAAGTTCCACGTTTGACTCATCTGTCCATAGAACATTGTTATAAAACTCTTGAGGATCATTCTGGTGCTTTTTGGCAAACTTGAGACGAGCTTTCATGTTCTTCCCATTTTTGCCCAGTGTCTTTCTGATGGTGTAGTCATGAATACTGACCTTAGCCGAGGTGCGAGAGGCCTGTAGATCCCTGGATGTTGTTGTAGGTTTCTTTGTGATTTCCTGGGCAATTTTACATCTTGCACTTGGAAAGATTTTGGCAGGACGACCACTCCTGGGAAGATTCACTACTGACCCAAACTTGGACAATATGGCTCTGTCTGTGGTTTGTTGGAGCCCCAGAGCCTTAGAAATGGCTATGTAACCCTTTCTAGACTGATAAGCATCAACAACTTTTTTTCCGGAGGTCTTCAGGAATTATTTTTAATCGTTGCATGATGTGCCTCTAGAACCTGTGTGCTGACAACTTCACTCTGATGGTAAGGGCCAATGTTAGTAGATTTATATTGGGCAGGGCTGGCCCAAATCAGGCCTGATTGTTAACCAAAGTATTCAAACAGCTGACCCTAATTATCCCTTTAATTGGGTTGAGTTAATTAGGGGGGGCAATAACTGTTTCACACCTGAAGATTGCATGTTTGATTACCTTGCACACCAAACAAATGAAAGAAGCACCAAACTTTGGTGTCATTTTTTCTCTCAAACTCCCTCTATATACTACTAAAACCCACAAAAAGATTTGACCAAATTCAATGTGAAAAATGTGTAAAAATGCAGAAAATCAGACAGGGAGCAAATACTTTTTCACGGCACTGTATGTAGTTGGGGATCTTTTAAAAATCTAACGATGATATAAAATATTCACTCCAAAAGGATCCAAGTCCCAAGTTTGAAGATAAGCTCACCAAGTTCTTTTCGTTTTCTAATGAAATGTGTTGCATAGTGCTGACTAAGAACACAGATGGGGACAAACATCTTCAGTGGTGTGATTGTTGCTATTAAAGTGGCGGGTCACTGGAAATTCCAAGGTCTTAATGCAAATGCTTCTTAGATGTTCCACAAAGTGCTGTCCTAAATGTATTGTAGGACACTGTCTGTGATGTTGATGATACAGGAGTAGCAGCCTGAAGCCTAAAAATTGACGTGTTTTTGCCAACTTGCTTCTAAGTGGTCTCTATTTTGGTGCCTTTGAGCACCACGGATATATTTTCTTACAGAAAAATGAATTCCTCAGTTTTATCGATTCAACACATAAACAAGAAAAGTATACTGTCATGTGAACGAAACAGCTGCAAGCATCAATGTACATCACAAGAGTGCAGAGTGCATTGACCCGCCTCTGCATTCTGATTGGATGCAGCAGGGATTGGGCAGGGATTTTCCTTTACAATTATTGGTCACAAAATTTAAAACAATACTGCGCTTTAATTATGCCTCCTGATCGCCAACAGGAAATAAAATAACCAAAGTTATTTTCAGTTTATTTAATGTTTTGCATTTATTTATTTTATTTTTTAATTTCTTTGCTTTTTAAAAAATCTCAACAAAAGGAGGAACAATTCTAATTTACCTGCTTCACAACAACAACAATAGAATATCAAGTTATAAATTGAGGACATTGTGCCCTATTCATCAATGTGTCGGTGTTTAGAAGTTTTATCAAATATTTTCCAAACATTTCTTGTTAAGATTTTTTCTTAAATGGGAAGCGATCCATCAAAGTTTTGTTACGAAATGTCGAAATTTGGAAAATACTTTTCTGTCGGATTTTTCACCAATTTCATGCATAAATTAACCAGGCTTTTCCCGAGGACCACCTGCAGCAGTGTTTTAAAATGTACAGTGCTTTTGCACTATTTAATATGCACTCTGGTGCATCATTGTTTTAATTCTATAATGTAAGCCGTTTTCGTTTATTTCTGTGCTGGTTTCATACCTAGACTTCGGTTTACAGCATGAGTTTCGAAGGACGTGCATGCTAGTCCTCGTCTCCTCTGAGTCCCCGCAGTTCCCACAGTATGACAAAAAGCATTGGTAGTTAAAAATGTGTTATTTTTTATTGAGCTCCATACACTGACACTGTTTATATTACATGGAAGTGAGTGTATGAGAAGCAGATTTGGAAAATGACAAAGAAATGTATTGCTGCCATGAGATTCAATTTCTCATGCTCATGCTACTCTCCCTTTCCTGCAACTTCAAACTCAAGCGATCAGGCCACAGTTACAGTTGCAATTATTTATTTTATGGGCAGTCCTTTTTATTATTAACTCCAGGGCGTGTGCAGGAATGTAAGTTTGCCACACAGTAGTGTATATATATATATATATATATATTCACACACACACACACACACACAGTATAGACATATAGGGCTTGATTTTCAGAATGGGCACATTTAGAGCAAAAACAGAGGTTGCAGTGCATTTTCACTACAACATTTTTTGTCCACTAATTTATTAAAAAGAAGCCAAGTTAAGCCCGCCGCACACAGCCCTACTGAAGCCATCCCATCTCATCTGATCTCAATTTGCCGTACACAGTCTGGATGAGTTGTAGCAGTGTGCGTGCCCTTAAATCTGAGATTGTACAGATTTCAGTCGGGATAAATTCAAAAAGTCTATATCAGTCACCACTCACTGAAAACAAATAGCATAGGTCGTAATGCTCATCACTTTGTTGGGGTAAGTAAAATTAAAAAGGTGTACAGGGCAGTATTAAATTGGTATGCACAGTAATCAGCAGGATGCAGTTTAATTCAGATTTAGCAGTGTGCAGCACCCAGTCTGGAAAAACTCAATTATGACATCAAACTAAAACTGAGCACATCTGATTCTATCTGATCGGAATCTGTGCAAACTCAGATCAAAATGAGTTGGGATGGCTTCAGTTGGGCTGTGTCCGGCGGGCTTTCATTCTTCTTAAAGAATGAAATGGGTTTGGCGGCAATTTAACACTGTTTATCTGTTAATTTTCCTGTTTAACTTCTTGACAACGAGGAAAGTGACTTGGTGTGCATTTTACTTGGTGTTCATTAAGTTGAGAAAGATTGATTGGAGTATAATGATAATAATAAGTGCTCTGAATGATTGCAAACATCATAGAAAGAGAGGAGGGGTGGTTTATGCACCAGTAGCAGGCATTTCCAGTCCTTGAGGGTGTAGGTTTTATAAACACCTTTCAATTAGCAACTGATTACAGCAGGGGTGGGCAATTCCGGTCCTGGAGGGCCAGTGTCCCTCCTGGCTTTTGTTCCAACTTTGCCCTGAATTACTTAATTGGAATAATTATATCACCAATTGGTATGTATGGGTTCCTCGTATGTATCTTCCCACCAGGCTGTCACCTGCAGGTCGAGACTGATGGGTGATGGAATGTATGCATCTGCAATCTGGACTGAGCGTGAGGGGGCAAAACAGAAGCCATTCAGGCTTGGGCATGTTAGTTAGATGTTGGATATAGTTGGCAGGGAAGTGGTTAAAAAGCCTCACCACTACCGCCACCCCGTCACATTGTCAAAGAACATCTACATATGCTTTATTTAGTTTGGTGGTTAATACGTTTTAGATGTAAATTACCCACACACATAAGTTTTGTTTTTTTTAAACCATGACTTTGTCTCCTATGTCAAACTGTATTTCAGTAGGTTGTCTCTCCCACTGCCTATCATTGTTTGTCTGACTGTTGCTGTTGCAACACTGCTTCCCCTTTCAAGACATGGAGCTTTTCCTCCACAGCTTTCAAAAACTGCTGCTGTGTAACTTTTGCTGTTTGGCCAATTAGTGGAGCCCCTACTGGGTCCATTGGTAATCACATTCGTATGGACTGATGGACTGATTCCACTACACAGTGGCGGTCTTACCTGACAGCTTCCCGTCTTTTTCAGCTTTGTCAGCTCTTACTGTCACTTAAAAGGTAGTTATTTGGTTTTTATATATAGCAGGAGTGTATCAGAGTAGATTTTAGTTGTGAAATTATCCAGGAAAAATACAGAACAACTCAGTCTGGAACACTGTCTTGAATAAGCCAGGCAGGCACACAACACATAAGCATGCATATTTTTATTTTCTTGCATATTTTTATTTTCTTGTTAAAGGATTTGAGCTTGTCTCTTTTATATCTCTGTTACAGCTTACAATGCCCATAAGTACAAAGACTCCGGCAAGAAGACCTCCAACTATTCTGCCTGCAGCACAAACCAGGCCTGAAGCATCATCAATCAGGCTTACAGCAATGCGCCCAGCAGCTGCCCCAACAGTACAAGCAGAAAACCCAGAACCAGTAACGGAAACAAATAAATCTAAAGCATCAGCAGTACAAGCAGTACAAGCGATACAAGCAGGACCATCAGAACAATTAGTATAACAGGTACAACCAGAACAATTAGTACAACAGGTACAACCAGAACAATTAGTACAACAGGTACAATCAGAACAATTCGTACAAGCAAGGCAAGCAGGACCAGGAGGACAAGCAGGACAAGCAATGCAAGCAGGACAAGTCGTACAAGCACCATCATCACTCAGGCTTACACAAAGAGCAATACCAGCAATAGCATCGGCAACGTGATCAACACTTACAGCAGCATCAATAGCAGCACCGGCAGCAGCAAGAACAGAGGCATCAATCAGGCCCTCAGCAGCAGCAGCAGAAAGACGTGTTTTAAATTTGTCTGTTGAGTTAGCTTCATCTATACTCCAATTACATTTTGGGAGTGCAATTTTACCCAATTTACCAAGTGCTTGGATCTTCGTGTGAATTATTTTCATGATGTCCTTTACTCTCTTATTATCCTGGCCATCACTTACAACTTTTGCTATTTCTGTGCCAATATTAGTGATTCCAGCAACTGCAGCAATAACAATCGATGCAATGGACAGTCCACTGGAAGCTCGAAAACTAACAGAAGCCAGGCCTATCCCTACAATGTTCAGAACTCCCCCAACTACACCAGCAGCACATCCTGAAGTCTTAGCGATGGTACAGTCCCGGTCTACCTTGTCCAGTTTATCAGCAATCTCACTAAGTTCTCTGAGGAGTTCTTCAATTTCCTTCTTCTCCTTTTCATACCTCTGTCCAAACTCTTTCAGGAACTCGATTCTTCTGTTGGCCTGTTCAGGGTTCATGCTGCAAAGACAGGTTAATTATGTTACTTTTTTGCAGTGCTGCTGAGACAAACATTCAGGTATTATTCTAACTAATGTTTTATTGACATATCTCAACACAGAAATCAAATATTGGTATTCACCAGAAATGACTATTTCTTTAAATCAGTGGTGAATAGGAGCTGCAGTTTCTATCCTGGCCACTAGAACTCTGTGAGTTCTACATAGATACTATATACTAGTTGTGTATCACAGTTGAATATCTATACATTTTGAAAGGCTGAAATGAAATGTATTTGAGTAAATTGTTTTGCTCAAACTGTGAAAAAAAATAAATATATATATTGTTTTTATAACCTGCCTTTGAGCTGGTCTGAACCCTAGCTGCTAGAATTACGTGCCAGTGTGACCTGGTCAGGAGGGAGATTAGAAAGGTAATGGGAATTTACATTTTCTCTCCTGGAAATCTAAATAGCAAACCTCTTCAACTCCTCCTCCACCTCCTCCACATGTTTCGCCTTCAGCTGCCTCAGTTTCTCCTCCATCTCCCTCCATGTTTCCTCCATCTCTCTCCATGTCTCCAGTTTCTTCTTGATCTCACTCAGTTTCTGCTCAATTTCTTTCTTCTGTTTCCACTTCAGCTCGATCTTCTCCCACATGCAGCAGCACTTCCACCACTTCACCTTTCCCAGTTTCTCCTCCATCTCTCTATTCAGTGTCTCCTCTATCACTCTGGTCCAACTTTCTATTGCCCAGTTCATACGTTTCTTGAGTTGTGGAGACCTAAAACACAAAGATAGGATAGGATAAACTCCCCCACAGTGGGGGCTCAATCGGGAGGGGAGTAAAATGGACTCTCTCAGAGGGAGCTGAACGGTGATCGGACCTTGAAAGGAAAGGAGGGTAAATACAGAAAAGTATTAGGCCTGTTAAAGGCCATAGCGTATGAGCTGTGAAAGGACAGGTGTGGCTGTGGATTCCATTTGCCCTCCATAGAACTGTGGGTGCTGATGCTCCGCCCCAGGCCAGGGGAGTGAGATTCACTTCTCCCTCAAGAGGGGGCCCTGTGCTGACAATGCGGTGCAAAAGAAGAAGAGGAGGAGGACCAAAGAACAAACAAGACAAAGAAAGTAATGCAGAGAAAATATAGAAAAGAGGGAGAGATTGACAGGTGGAGCTGTGAGAGGGAACACTGCCTTGGCTGCGCCCTTTGATTAATGTGACGAATGCTGCACAAGGTTATTGGCAGATAAACTGAAAGTGAGCTGCAGACCCATCCGGAAGTGATCATGCTGGCCGATCTCTAGCACATGGTGGAGCGTGGCTGGGGGAAGGTAGAGCGGCTGGCAAATATTAGACAAGGAATCGTGTGCAACCAGAGAGTGCCCTCTCGTGCCCTCTCTGATGCCCCCCAAACTACGTGAAGGCTAACATAAAATAGTTTATGCTTTTACAGAATCCAAATCAATTTCATTTTATTACAATATTCATTGTTCGTATTCACTCCATATTGTAGTTTATTTCCCTTCACTATGTGTAGCCACAGAATCTTGAAGAAATTTAAAATCTCCTCCATATCCAATAATAATGCACCAAATTAGAGCAAGTGTGTTTCCACTCCACAGAGTTACTGAATGACACTTCAGAATACCTAATGCTTCGATGCACTAGGGGTGCAAGTTTGTTTTCATGAATAGTTTCACTGTGATGGCTTTCCTGAAACACGCAGCACAGATCAGCTACTATACAGCAGGTCAGTTAGAGTCTATCCTGGAACAAACCATTCTTAATCAAACCCAATTTTTAATAAATGATTTACTAGAATTTGGAAAAAGATTTCACCTGAAAACCAGAACCCCCTATATGTCTATACTGTATATATTTCTACCCTATAAGATCATTACTAACAAGCTGTAACAGAGATATAAAAGAGACAAGCTCAAATCCTCTGCCCGCTATGCAAGTGCCTCGGTTTAAATCTTACATCAACTTATTTCTTTTAATTTTTTTTATTTTATCAACCTTCATTATTTTTGTACACTGCAGTTCAACCTCCTAAAAACTCTTCTCACTTGTGTTTAAATCTTGGTGGATAACTGTTAATGTTATAGTGCAGGGTTTTCCAGTCCTGGTCCTGGGGACCCCTGCCTGCCCTGCTGGTTTGTGTTCCAACTGAGCTCTCAATTACTTCATTGAACCCTCAATTGATCTAACAATGTGCTTAATTAAATGTTTTAAATGGTTTTGCATATAAAAACTGAACATTGTAAGTTACTCAATACAACTGTAACTCTTTAAGAGTTAAAAAAAAAAAATCATTCAAATGGCAAATTATTAGTTCAATTGAAGGTTAAATAAAGCAATTGAGGGAACAAAAACCAGCAGGACAATGGGTCCCCAGGATTGGGAAAAAAACTGTTCTAGTAAACCGCCATTTATATATTTCTGCATGGAATTGCCCTCTGATTAAAGGCATTGTAATTTTAACAAGAAAATAAAAATATGCATGCTTATGTGTTGTGTGCCTGCCTGGCTTATTCAAGACAGTGTTCCAGACTGAGTTGTTCTGTATTTTTCCTGGATAATTTCACAACTAAAATCTACTCTGATACACTCCTGCTATATATAAAAACCAAATAACTACCTTTTAAGTGACAGTAAGAGCTGACAAAGCTGAAAAAGACGGGAAGCTGTCAGGTAAGACCGCCACTGTGTAGTGGAATCAGTCCATCAGTCCATACGAATGTGATTACCAATGGACCCAGTAGGGGCTCCACTAATTGGCCAAACAGCAAAAGTTACACAGCAGCAGTTTTTGAAAGCTGTGGAGGAAAAGCTCCATGTCTTGAAAGGGGAAGCAGTGTTGCAACAGCAACAGTCAGACAAACAATGATAGGCAGTGGGAGAGACAACCTACTGAAATACAGTTTGACATAGGAGACAAAGTCATGGTTTAAAAAAAACAAACAAAAAAAATTTAATATTAAACTGGAGCAGGCAGAGAAATCAGAAGATGGGTTTACCTGTCAGACTGTAGAGGTTCAGACTCACTTCCCATTGGATTCCTGTCCATGTCTTTAACTATTGTCTCACCTATCGCTTATTTGTATTTCTCCCCTGGAACATAAATCAGTCCATTATTAAAGAGCACAGAGCTTCACATTTCACTTTTTGTTTTTTAAACCACCCCTCCTCTCTTTCTATGATGTTTGCAATCATTCAGAGCACTTATTATTATCATTATACTCCAATCAATCTTTCTCAACTTAATGAACACCAAGTAAAATGCACACCAAGTCACTTTCCTCGTTGTCAAGAAGTTAAACAGGAAAATTAACAGATAAACAGTGTTAAATTGCCGCCAAACCCATTTCATTCTTTAAGAAGAATGAAAGCCCGCCGGACACAGCCCAACTGAAGCCATCCCAACTCATTTTGATCTGAGTTTGCACAGATTCCGATCAGACAGAATCAGATGTGCTCAGTTTTAGTTTGATGTCATAATTGAGTTTTTCCAGACTGGGTGCTGCACACTGCTAAATCTGAATTAAACTGCATCCTGCTGATTACTGTGCATACCAATTTAATACTGCCCTGTACACCTTTTTAATTTTACTTACCCCAACAAAGTGATGAGCATTACGACCTATGCTATTTGTTTTCAGTGAGTGGTGACTGATATAGACTTTTTGAATTTATCCCGACTGAAATCTGTACAATCTCAGATTTAAGGGCACGCACACTGCTACAACTCATCCAGACTGTGTACGGCAAATTGAGATCAGATGAGATGGGATGGCTTCAGTAGGGCTGTGTGCGGCGGGCTTAACTTGGCTTCTTTTTAATAAATTAGTGGACAAAAAATGTTGTAGTGAAAATGCACTGCAACCTCTATTTTTGCTCTAAATGTGCCCATTCTGAAAATCAAGCCCTATATGTCTATACTGTGTGTGTATATATATATATATATATATATATATATATATATATATATATATATATATATATATATACACTACTGTGTGGCAAACTTGCATTCCTGCACACGCCCTGGAGTTAATAATAAAAAGGACTGCCCATAAAATAAATAATTGCAACTGTAACTGTGGCCTGATCGCTTGAGTTTGAAGTTGCAGGAAAGGGAGAGTAGCATGAGCATGAGAAATTGAATCTCATGGCAGCAATACATTTCTTTGTCATTTTCCAAATCTGCTTCTCATACACTCACTTCCATGTAATATAAACAGTGTCAGTGTATGGAGCTCAATAAAAAATAACACATTTTTAACTACCAATGCTTTTTGTCATACTGCGGGGACTCAGAGGAGACGAGGACTAGCATGCACGTCCTTCGAAACTCATGCTGTAAACCGAAGTCTAGGTATGAAACCAGCACAGAAATAAACGAAAACGGCTTACATTATAGAATTAAAACAATGATGCACCAGAGTGCATATTAAATAGTGCAAAAGCACTGTACATTTTAAAACACTGCTGCAGGTGGTCCTCGGGAAAAGCCTGGTTAATTTATGCATGAAATTGGTGAAAAATCCGACAGAAAAGTATTTTCCAAATTTCGACATTTCGTAACAAAACTTTGATGGATCGCTTCCCATTTAAGAAAAAATCTTAACAAGAAATGTTTGGAAAATATTTGATAAAACTTCTAAACACCGACACATTGATGAATAGGGCACAATGTCCTCAATTTATAACTTGATATTCTATTGTTGTTGTTGTGAAGCAGGTAAATTAGAATTGTTCCTCCTTTTGTTGAGATTTTTTAAAAAGCAAAGAAATTAAAAAATAAAATAAATAAATGCAAAACATTAAATAAACTGAAAATAACTTTGGTTATTTTATTTCCTGTTGGCGATCAGGAGGCATAATTAAAGCGCAGTATTGTTTTAAATTTTGTGACCAATAATTGTAAAGGAAAATCCCTGCCCAATCCCTGCTGCATCCAATCAGAATGCAGAGGCGGGTCAATGCACTCTGCACTCTTGTGATGTACATTGATGCTTGCAGCTGTTTCGTTCACATGACAGTATACTTTTCTTGTTTATGTGTTGAATCGATAAAACTGAGGAATTCATTTTTCTGTAAGAAAATATATCCGTGGTGCTCAAAGGCACCAAAATAGAGACCACTTAGAAGCAAGTTGGCAAAAACACGTCAATTTTTAGGCTTCAGGCTGCTACTCCTGTATCATCAACATCACAGACAGTGTCCTACAATACATTTAGGACAGCACTTTGTGGAACATCTAAGAAGCATTTGCATTAAGACCTTGGAATTTCCAGTGACCCGACACTTTAATAGCAACAATCACACCACTGAAGATGTATGTCCCCATCTGTGTTCTTAGTCAGCACTATGCAACACATTTCATTAGAAAACGAAAAGAACTTGGTGAGCTTATCTTCAAACTTGGGACTTGGATCCTTTTGGAGTGAATATTCTATATCATCGTTAGATTTTTAAAAGATCCCCAACTACATACAGTGCCGTGAAAAAGTATTTGCCCCCTGTCTGATTTTCTGCATTTTTACACATTTTTCACATTGAATTTGGTCAAATCTTTTTGTGGGTTTTAGTAGTATATAGAGGGAGTTTGAGAGAAAAAATGACACCAAAGTTTGGTGCTTCTTTCATTTGTTTGGTGTGCAAGGTAATCAAACATGCAATCTTCAGGTGTGAAACAGTTATTGCCCCCCCTAGTTAACTCAACCCAATTAAAGGGATAATTAGGGTCAGCTGTTTGAATACTTTGGTTAACAATCAGGCCTGATTTGGGCCAGCCCTGCCCAATATAAATCTGACTAACTTTGGCCCTTACCATCAGAGTGAAGTTGTCAGCACACAGGTTCTAGAGGCACATCATGCAACGATTAAAAATAATTCCTGAAGACCTCCGGAAAAAAAGTTGTTGATGCTTATCAGTCTAGAAAGGGTTACATAGCCATTTCTAAGGCTCTGGGGCTCCAACAAACCACAGTTAGAGCCATATTGTCCAAGTTTGGGTCAGTAGTGAATCTTCCCAGGAGTGGTCGTCCTGCCAAAATCTTTCCAAGTGCAAGATGTAAAATTGCCCAGGAAGTCACAAAGAAACCTAGAACAACATCCAGGGATCTGCAGGCCTCTCTCACCTCAGCTAAGGTGAGTATTCATTACTCCACCATCAGAAAGACACTGGGCAAAAATGGGAAGAACATGAAAGCTCGTCTCAAGTTTGCCAAAAAGCACCAGAATGATCCTCAAGAGTTTTATAACAATGTTCTATGGACAGATGAGTAAAACGTGGAACTTTTTTGGCCAACATGGGCCCCATTATGTTTGGTGGAAACCAAACACTGCATTCCACAGTAAGAACCATCATGAAGCATGGTGGTGGTAGTGTCATGCTTTGCTGCATCAGGACCTGGATGACCTGCCATCACTGAAGGAACCATGAATTCTGCTCTGTATCAAAGAATTCTACAGGAGAATGGCAGGCCATCCGTCCGTGAGCTGAAGCTGAAGCGCAGCTGGGTCATGCAGCAAGACAATGATCCGAAACACACAAGCAAGACTACATCAGAATGGTTGAAGAACAAGAAATTTAAAGTTTTGGAAGGCATAATCAAAGTCCAGACCTAAACCACATTGAGATGTTGTGGCAGGACCTGAAACGAGCAGTTTATGCTCGAAAACCCACAAATGTCATTGAGTTGAAGCAGTTCTGCATGAAGGAGTGGGCCAAAATTCCTCCACGGTGCTGTGAGAGACTGATCAATAACTACAGGAAGCATTTGGTTGCAGTTATTGATGCTAAAGGTGGCGTAACCAGTTATTGAGTCTAAGGGGGCGATTACTTTTTCACATGGGGGCATTGGGAAAGACAAGCTTACCATAAAATGGTCAGGCGCCAAGTCCGGATTCAAAACCAGAAGTCGCTTTATTGTAATATGCAAGAGCAAAGGCAAACAGAGCTGAAGAGAAATCTGCAAGAGTTTTCTCTACAAGTTACAACATTACATTGATTTATGTAGGATACAAATAACAGCATGTCATACACAAATCTTACATTTTTCTACCCCAGTAACCTTGTATTCCAAATATGGAGTTGTTTTTTACATCTCACAACTTTCTCAAAACCGCAAGTTCCTCTTCTTATCTACCTGCTACGGTGTTTCCCATTCCTATTTCCCACAGTTTTCAAGGAAACATTTGCCAATGAGCAGAAAAAAACTCCTAACCTCTAGACCTCTATTGTTAGTATGCATTCTGTGCCTAATATACAGTGCCCATTGTTTTTTTTTAATGGCGCCAAGAACTCAGGCTATATTAGAAAAAAAAAACACAAGTTGCATTTGCCTTCAGTTTCACAGTTTAGTAAAGTATTTGCCTCGCCAGCATCTAATTACCTGCATCAAATTTGCTCATGATCGCTGTTTAACTGCAAACAGTAGCTAATTCATTTGTGAACAGGATGGTATATGTAAGGGATATGTACATGTACACTGGCCCTGAAGTGATCTTCCACTTCCAATCCTTTATCTGGCTCCCTAGTCCCGGCATTCTCTTGCTCATTAGCCTCTCTGGGTTTCTCCCCTCCCCTTTCCTTTGTCTCCTGTTTTTTCCCACCATTCCCAAGGCCACTCCTCAAATGTTCTTTTCTTTTATCCGAATTATGAATTTTTCACTTTGTTCTTCTTTATTATTATTATAATTTTTTTGGTTTGTGTTTTCCCAATTGCTGGTGTTTCATTTTGGGCTTTTCCTTTATCTGTTTTCAGTGGACAGGAATGATTTGTGTAAGCTTCAGGGCAGTCTTTATGGACATGTCTTGGGGTCCCACACAAGTTGCAGAATTTCCGTACTTTGCATTCGTTAGTATAGTGTCCTGTTTCTTCACAATTATTGCATTTTTTGGCTGTTCAATCTGCCACAGTGTGGTCCAGACTAGAACACTTGCAGCACCTCCCGGGCTGTCCTGCAGAGTATCTAGTCCCTTTTTCACTACCAATGCTGATGCTAGACATCAAGGACCGGTTTAGTAGCTCTTCACTCGCCCTCAGACGAGCTGTGTATTTTCTGGCCCTGCTCCAAACACCATCTTTGTCTATACATTTCACCAGTTTCTCTTCAGTTTATAATCCAAAATCTGTCTATATTAACAGTTATGTCCCCAGGAAAAAAGGGGTTCTACATTCTTACATGCAGGACCTTCCATTGTACAGTAAACATATGTTCCAGTTGGAAACAACTTATCTTTTGCTGGGTTTTGTAGATCCTCATTGTTTTGGCAGCAAAGGAGACAAAAATGAATACACTGTCATTGTGTTAGAACTGAAGCTTGCTTGAACAACTCAGTGGGTGTTTAATAATACTGTCTGGGAAAACAAAGAACCTGGTTTTACTCTTTCAAATACTGGAGTGGGATAGGATCTATTGCCCCATCTATAGGGCCATTCCATAACTGCAGGAAATCTGCAGTAAAAAACAGAAAGAAAAATGAAAAGATAGGAAGAGCAGGCATTTGAATGCTTTATTTCAGTAGAGGATTGACAAAGGCAAGCACATTGCATATTGTGATTATTCATTTAATCCCATACACAATTTTAGTATTACATGGCAGATTCTCTTGCGACGCGCATCACATTAGAGACACTTTGGCATTGCTTACAACCACACCCACTTCCTCCACACAACAGCTCCTCCGCCCAATCAGGAGGCATTATTTAACAGAAACAAAACAGCTGGCATCACTTAGAATCTGAACAGTGCAATTGTATGCATCCATCGATTCATCAATTTTGTTGAACTACTGCACTTTCCATGCAAAGAAATACAGATCATTTAGGAATTTGGCTGACACCTTTATCTAAGGTGACTTACAATTTATAAAACAAATAGTGAAAATGGCATTTTATATATGAATAGATAACTGTAGATGGGTCAGATAGTTCAATAATGCATAACAAGTTCCCTTTCAATTCGAAGATGACCACCAAAACATTGTTATGGGATATACGCCTGTCTATTGGAAGGTGTCACTGAGCTCTTTCTATCAAAGTTGACGATAGGCCCCCTCCCCTCTGTGACCCCTTCGGTCCCACCTACCGAGGGTACATAACCATCACTCAGGGGAGCCTCTCCCTCTTTTCGCTTCTCAGGATTGGTACGGTAAGACCTCTCGTGTTGCATTGAGCCCTTTTTCTTCTTAAAAAGCGCTGTGTGAGTTACTGCTAGTTCCCCTGCACTTTCTGCTGAAAGCCAGCTTCACTGCTTTTCCAGGAATCAGTAGCTTTAATTCGTAGCCTTTTTTATTCTGTTTCTAACTATCAGCACCTGCTTGCCCCACGTGTCAGGCTGCTTCTCTCTGTCTGTATGTTTTAGTATGGTAAGTATTACTGTTAGAATTGTATGTGTTTTTCACCCTTTCTTATTTGGGAGAGCGCTGTTACTCCACAGGGCTGGGCCTGTCTTGTCTCCGCTGTCGAGTTAGCCCACCAGCCTCCTGCGGGCCCTGTTTTGATTGTAGCTGCGCGTCCCCGTGCTTGCGCAGAGGACTAGCTGCAGCGCGGCTGCTTACAGCTGGACCAGCCGTATACTCCTCACTGAGGCTCCCTCGTTGTTGAGTTGAGATGTACGCAGGCTGTGTTGGCCTTCACCACATGTGTAGGTCTTACAATCAAACAGACAGTGTGCTCTCCCCCATCTGTACTGTAATATTTAACTGTTTTTGTATTTAAAAACAGTTTTTGCATTACTGTGTTGTAAAAGTCAATCGCCCGCCGCAGCTTTGGCCCTGTCCTTCTGTTGTACGCTACGCGCTGCTCAGGTGTAAGACGACGCGGTCAGGGTAGGGCCCCTGTGTTTTTTAATATCGCGGTGCGTGAGACTCAGCCTGTGCTACTTTGGTACCACAGTGCGCACGGTGCTTATCGACTAACTGTACCGATGCAGGCTAGCGCGCCGGTGCTGCATGGTACTTGGTGCACGCCGTGCTCGGTGTACGCGGTGCACATTATATCCGGTGCTGCATGGCACGCAGTGCATGTGCTGCATATTATACTCTGTGCTGTACAGCATGCGGTACACGCGGTGCTTGGTGCACACAATATTTATCGCCTCATGCTTAGTGAACGCGGTGCGTATGGGACGCGGTGCGCTTTAGACCCAGTGCTGCACGGCACTCGGTGCACACGGTGGTATGACGGGCAGGGCTGGCTTCCATGCCTGTGAGGCCTGCAGGACTAATATCCCACCGGAGGACAGGCACAGCATGCATGCGTGGTGCTTAGGCCCCGAACACGCCTCCTCAGCACTGCAAGGATCTTGCGACATCTGTGCGGCTTTTCATCCCTGACTGCTCACCAATCGCCTGGAGAGAGTCGCACAGGGGCGTTCTTCGTCCCCCGTGGCGGACCTCTCCCAGCCACGCCTCCCACCGCCATTACACAAACCCTCTGGGGGGATTAGTTGTGCGCAGGCGTCTGTGTCTGCCCGCAGCCGCTCCCCGTCACCTACTGCTAGACGGGTGAAGAAGTCCCGGCAGGTGCTATTATGGACATGAAAGCTCAGATCGGCCCTATCATGGAGCTTTTAGAGAAGGAACAGGCTCCGGCTGTGGGCCCCCGCGTGGTGCCCCCCTCACCCCCAGTGCTGTCCAGAGTTGCTGTACCGCCCCCTGACCTGCCCGTGGGAAAGCAGGGCGAGCGAATCGACCGGGCACGCTCTGTATCGCCGCCTCGTGGGGGGAGTCTGCTTTCCCTCCAGATATGGAGGTCGAGGCGGAGCCTGAGTTCCCTGCTGAAGCAGCTCCTAGTTCCAAGGTTTCCTCGATTACTAGCGCGCAGCTGCTGTCAGAGTCGGTGCCCTCGCTCATGGGGCGCGCGGCGGCGTACCTGCAGGTCCCCTGGACAGCGCAGGCAGAGCCACGTTGCTCCGTCTTTTGGTCACATCACGTGACTGCCCGAGCTCAACCCTTCCCAGCTTTCCCTGATTTTATGGAGGAGGTGTGCTCCTCCTGGAACCATGCAGCCACAGTGTCAGCTCAGTTGAGACACGGTTTTCCACTGGCCTCACTGGAGGGGGTAGAGAAACTGGGCCTGGCCAGATTCCCCCCTGGGAACTCCGCCATCGCAGCCTTGGTCAAGGCTCTACCAGTAGGAGGTATGCCCAGGAACCTTGTGTGCCCGGACCTGCAGTGCAGGGTTACGGACACACATGTCCAGAAGGTTTAAGTGGAGGGGCCCAGAGTTCTGTCTTGGCTAATACATCCAGTATGCTGGTTGCGTATATGGATGGTGTTTTGCGTGACACCCCGCTCCCAGAACCGGTGGCCACAGAGTTGAGATTATTATCACACACGTTGCTCCAGATCTCCGGCCTGCAGGGGCATGCCCTGAGCCGGAGCCTGGTGGGCCTAGTGGTCGTGCGCAGACAGCTGTGGCTGTCACAGGCGCGGGTGGCTGTCACAGGCGCGGGTGCCTGACGGTGATAAGGCCATGCTCTTGGACGCGCCTATATCACCAGGCCATATCTTTGGCCCAGCAGTGGAGGAGATCCTGCAGCGGTCTATTCAGGAACGCAAAGTGTTGAGACAGGTAGCAGCGTTGCTCCCTCCCCCCGCTCCGGCGCAGGGTAGGTCGATCCACTGGCAATCTATCCCAATGTGGACAGTCACCAGGACAGTGACAGTTCCTACAGCCCCGCCAGGTGACCTTAGG
>NC_054568.1:148544-166038 GCF_017654505.1 Polyodon spathula | reverse complement strand
TGAATGTAAGTGTAGGTTGCCACAGAATGGTCGTCTTTGGATTGGAAATGATTGTTCTGTAATGTTGTTCCTAATGAGGAGACACAGTTTCACTGGAATACTTGAATGAAGAGCTTAAACAAGTCACATTGTCACTAGTCATTACTGCAGTTGTTTTGGTTTGAATCAGTGACTCTTCAAAGCTTCTGAAGGATATCTCCTGGACTGGGCTGTTTCAGAGAGCTTTTCAATCCTCAGCACCCCACTGCCCTGCCCAGTGCTGGTGGCTTGCAGATGAGCAATGGAAAGTATGTCCCTTTTTCCCCACTGTAGGCCTGTAAGTTTCTGGATTGGAATGTGCTCCTTTTCTATGCACTGCGCCCTCAAGTGGTAGTTTTGTTTATAGCTAATGACGTTATTTTAGAATTCGGTTTTGAAAGTAAACGATAAAGAACACAGATGACGCAGTGAGTTTTTGTAAGCGGAGGAGTGAATATAGTTTTTCACCGTTGATACCGTTTGATACGTATGTAGATTAATAACAAGACTGTATACATAGAAATCATAAGTGACACTATCCTTCGATCCTTGTACATTCTTAAAGGATGTAAAGACATAATGATAAGAAAATAGGTACACTGAAGAATATTCATTTGTGCTTGGATGGAGTTACTGGCACGGGACATATTGCTGTATTTGAAGGGTTCTTCCCTCGTCTGACTATTTTTGGATGTGAGTAAATACAAGCTTATTGTTTTCTGAAGATTGGGAAGTCTGTACTCTGGAATTATTCTTTCAGTTAAGAGTTGGAAGTGATGTGTGGAGCACAGTGACTGGATGACAAGTCATAATGTTTAGGATTCCTAGCTTACAAAAACTAACAAGTGGTAAAATCGCATATTAAGAAGCCACCACACCTATGATGATTAGCAATGGTTTTTACATTTAAACTTTGTTAAAAGATATATAATTTCCCACTCCTTTTTGAATGGAAGTTTCATTTTAATAACACTGCAAATTACCTGATGACTCTCAAGAAAGTGCTTCAAAACTGAACAATTAAATATGTCAATGTATTTACTAAAATTCCAAGTATTTACTATCCCAAGGGTTCAATATTAATCCCAAAGAAATGTCACTAAGGATTTTCTAACCTCATACCAGCAGCAACAATATAGCTGGAAACTTCAGCTGTCACTTTATCAAATCTTCAATTCTACAGGTGTCCCACACACAGTGATGCAATCAAGACCAAACGGACCACACAGCACCTGTTAACACACTGTTGTTGTTGTTTAATTAGTAAACAATTGATGCGATCTTATGGTGTCAAGATTAATGTAAATGAAAAGGAATACACACAATCTGTTTTACACATAATCATATTTTAACTCATTACATGGTGGTACCTGATACGGTTTAATATGACCTGCTTATCATAGTGCCTTAAATTGAATTATTATTTGATAACAATTCTGATGAGGATGATAATAATAATAATAGTATCTTTGTTTTTATATAGTGCCTTTCATAGTGGACCACCATCACAAATTGGCTCTTTACATTATTTGTAAGTTTGGGAGACGATTTTGGTCAATAAGACTGAAAAAAAGATACTTAGCTTATTTCTTATTTGATTTCTGACAGCCTAGTCAGGCCATTGTCATTGACAACACTGATCACAGTTCTGTGATGCACAATACTGGCAGATGTGTAAAATGGCCATGTAATGTGGACAGTATGTTCTAGGTTAGTTTCTTAAAGTACTTGACATATCCTCGGCCATCAAAAGAGGCAAGCTAAAGATTCAAAACAGTGAAAAAAAATTGAATTCTGCCAAAATTGATATCCATTCCCTAAATATCCTAAGAGACATCGGCCCACACCAAATCAAAACCTGCGTAAGCCACTCATCTCACTTCATAGAAACCGTGTTTAACAGCATTTATAGCAGTTTGTTTTTTAAAGTGTGATTAGCAGATTGTGCAGGTTTTGGTTTGGTCTGGGTCATGTTCTGCTTTATTGTGACAGTTGAAAGCATGCCTGTTAATGTAGGAATCCTTGTTTGAAGATCAGTTAGTTGGTTCACAACCTGTTTACCATGGTGGGCTTCATATGCAGCTCTCTGTGTTGTGTGGGCTGTACTTATTACTCAGTACACACACAACAGTACTTATTACCTGTGTGTCAAAATAAAATGTTATCTATTATCTCAGCAATGCCATACAAATCATTGATACCTCTCATTACTACACTGGCAAATGTAGACCAAGCGCATTTAAAATGAGCTGTTAAAATGAATTTCTGCTTACTCTCCTGATATCTGTGAATTGATTCAAAAAAAGAAGCCAAGTTAGAAACGGCAGTTGTGTTAATCCTGGCCCCAGCACCATTCCAGTTGTACCTATTTCCTTGATGCTTGACAAGATTGGGGGGGTTTATAACATTCTGCCACCCAGCTGCTTTAGTCTGCCGCCCTGGAGAGTGAAAATTCCTGAGGGGAACCCTGTATCATTCATGTGGAATTATTTGGTGGCAGTTAAATGAGAGATTGCATTTTAGTGTCATTATTTAGCTCCTGTTTTTGCATACTTGTGTTTTATTTATTTATTTTTTGCTTTTGTTTTATTCTTTGTATATTGTGGTTACAGAAGTTTGTGTTTGTTATAAACTAGAAACCTATTTAAGCACACTGAAAGACCAGTTCAACAATATATAGCTTTCAACCATTTCTTATGACAAAACGGGTACAATCTGGAACAAAAGAGATGAAAATGTGTACATTTCCTGATTCTTTTACTGATGGCTTTCCTATTGGCTGAAGTATAATGCTGGTCATGAAACAATAAAATGAGGAAGATACAATTGCAGCATTCCCTACTTGAAACAGTCTGACTTTCTCTCCTGTTTGTATTTTCCAGGTTCCAGAACAGCAGCTAAAGTAAGGGCGAACAGTGACTGTGGGAATGGTGTCACCAAGTCAGGAGGTTTTAGAATACTCCAGCGACCACGCAGTGGAAAGAAACCATATCTCTGCTCTGACTGCGGTGAGAGTTTCAGTTGGTCACGAAACCTTACATCTAACCAGCGAATTCACAGAGGAAAGAATCCATATCACTGTTGTGACTGCGGGAAGAGTTTCAGTTGGTCACGAAACCTTACATCTAACCAGCGAATTCACAGAGGAGAGAAACCATATCACTGTTGTGACTGTGGGAAGAGTTTAAATTGGTCACGAAACCTTACATCTAACCAGCGAATTCACAGAGGAGAGAAACCATATCACTGTTGTGACTGTGGGAAGAGTTTCAGTTGGTCACGAAACCTTACATCTACACCAGCGAATTCACAGAGGAGAGAAACCATATCACTGTTGTGACTGTGGGAAGAGTTTAATCATTCAGTAGCCCTTGCAATACACCATCGAATTCACACAGGAGAGAAACCGTATCACTGTTCTGACTGTGGGAAGAGGTTTATTCATTCAGCAGCCCTTGCAATACACCATCAAATTCACTCCAGACAGCCTTCAGATACACCAGAGAATTCCACGGAGAGAAACCAAATTCACACAGGAGAGAAACCGTATCACTGTTCTGACTGTGGGATGAGGTTTAATTGGTCAGGACAACTTAAAGCACACCAGCAAACTCACACAGGAGAGAAACTGTATCGCTGCTCTGATTGTGGGATGAGTTACAGTGATTCAAGAGCCCTTGCAAAACACCAGCGAATTCACACATGATAAAAATGCATTGCTCCTCTTACTGTGGAAAGAGTTTCTATAAGACACGAGTGAATTCATGTAAGAAAGAAACAAAAAAAAAAAAAAACTTGAAATTTCAGTGATGTTCTGCATGAAATAACGTTTGCCTGTTCTGCTCAGAAGAGCCAGCTTCTGTTTCATCGTAGCAGGGCTGGCTAGTGTGGGTGCCTGAGCTGAGGACCCAGCCAGACCCTGCCAGAAATCTTTAACCCTTTGAGTAGTATGAACGTACTGGTACATTCATTGAATTAATGGTCCCCAAGGAGTATGAACATACTGGTACGTTATGCAAATTTTGAGCTTTGAATTTGAACTTTGAGCTTGAATTACTGATTCTATAAAACTGCTGATAATCTGATGTTTTAACACTGGGTGTAACACCTTGTAGTGTTCTCTTGCGTCATCTGCCAGATATTTATGGAATTACACACAACAAACCCAGTCACACAACGTCAACAATGTCTGGAAAACGGCGAGAAATGCTCTGTGGGAAAGAAGTACTAGAAATTATATTGAATTTCGATTCAAATTCTTCTACTGAATCAGGTGTTAGTGAAAATATCAGTGAAGAATATTTTCGTTCATTGAGTGGCCCAAGCTCAGACAATGTGACAAGGATCACTGAGCTACATTTTCCTCACTGCCTTCACCCTCACCACGTGTTTACCCAGGTATAATGTATACCCCTCTCTCGCTCAAGTTTTTTTTTTTTTTTTTCTGGAAGTGTTGTTGTTGATCCTGATTGTTGTTTGAGCTATTTTTTTGTCAAAACTTTTCACTATGACAAAATAATGATTCATATTTATTTGTTTGGTTTATTTACTGTAAGAAATAGTTGTTTCCATATTTTTATTGTGTAATAAATTGCTAATAGGCCTACTAACAAATGTGTCGATGTGAGGAGTGTAAATATGAAAAATTATTAAAAAAAAAACCTCACTCCAGTTGGCCCATGTGGTGGGAAAATTACATCTCATGCAATTTATGTACTAACCTCTGAGCTGTTTGTTTGTTTAGCCTGTGTGACTTAAAAAGGGATTATACCAATGTAATAAGAAGTTTGAAGCTTATTTTTCTTAAGTTGTAAGAATTGTTCTATATAGTCCAGACATTTATCTTCCCCTTTTTAGCCTTCACTTGCATACTGTTATTAAGTGAAGAGGGTTTAAAGTAGACTGAAAATGCCCATATATAGCCATGATTTAAATAACTGCAAAAAGTCTACGTGATAGAGATTGTCATGGTGCCAGGAGGAACAAGACGTGCTCGCTAAAGCCATAATAAGCTAATTCTAAGTAGTTATGATATTAGTTATATGATGTGTTGTTATTGTATAATTTGAGAGGCCACTTTAATGTTGCTACTGCTATGACTGTTTAGGGTTTCCATGTTCAGGTTTATAAGATTTAGGTATAATATAATAATTATGTGTTATTATTGGTAGCTGTTTGTGAACACACTTCCTCTTTCTTTCTGAAGGACAGGTGGCCCTTTATAAGGAATGGAAAGTTACTGACTACTAGCTAGAAAGAGGAAGTTCTATTTCTTTAGTAACCGCAAGCTGCTTCCGTGGCACTTCACAGAAATGTCACCGACTAACTTTTATTTTAGGGGGCATGTAATTTAACTTTACTTTGTTATTATTGGTCTCATCTTAATCTTCAAAGTTTTTGCTATCCACTAATATTGAGTTAAGCTTCTGTGATTGGCTCGTAATAACTGTAGGTTACAAGGTATATATTATGCTTCCTGCTCTGTGTAGCTCAGAACATTGCTCGGTTTCCTAACACCTGTGTGTGTTGAGATTATTCTCGGGTTTGCAAACTATTAAACTTATTTACTCAATCTTGTCTGTTCTACTGAGTCTCTGTCTTACAGGAGTTTAAAGTATAAACTTCCACCACACCCATCAAAACATTTTAAAACTCACTACTCAAAGGGTTAATTAAATTTGCTTGCAGTTATATGAACACCCCTTTATTAACATGTTAAATTTTGCTAATATGAATAAATAAAAGCAGCATTTTTAGTAAGTTATTTTTGTAATTAATTTTCAAAAGTAAAAATATTAATGACTATTTTCAGAATTACGGTTATTTAGAGAATATACAATGCAGTCTGTAAACCATTGTTCGCAAGAAATGTTAAGAAGAAACTTCTATAAATTTCTCAATGCTAGAAATAGAAAATGAGGTGCCTATTCCATTAGGAATGCATTTTAAAGTATCCCTGGAGTATTATTACTGGACAATTGGCATTTCAGAAACTTTTTTTGTAACAGGGTAGAATTATTTAGTTATAGTGCAATTGGTTTATTTATACCCAAGGAAGAATAAATATTCAGGCATAAATTAACTGTATAATTTATTATCTTCAACTGTGTTGCCAGTTCTTTCTGTATACAGGCATTGCATTTGAATCACAGACCTATACAGTCCTGCTGTCTATATAGGGAGTTTTGGGGTTTAACACCCTAATGCAGAGAAGCTTTCAGGGGGAGAAATTAGGTTAGATTGGGTTAAAAAAAAAAAATGGTAACCTAATGGTCTATATGATGTGGAACTTATTAATGAGTGTTTGAATGCTCACTTTTTTCATACAATATTTCTAAATGTCTAATGTCTGTGGTATGGGATTTGGAATTGTCACTGTAACGCATCTTTTCTGCATACAGTATTTCAATATTAACACACACACTTCTTGCTTGTACCTCATATGGTTTGGAAATCCCAAATTTAAATAATAATAAAACTGCTGCAATGCACAGAAATAATCACTGGATGGAGCTCTGGAGATAATTGGAAATTTTGGTAACCATAAAATTGCCCATCATCTATTTGGACACTTCTATTCGTTGAGAATGTTGATACTAAAATCAAATCCTTATATTCGGGGGAAAATTTTTAATAGAATAAATGTGTCAGACAGAAAGCTGTCCAAAAATAAGTTCCTCACTCATTCACGCCTCGTTTCCACTCATGCCACGACCAGGCCGGACGTGTGTGGCTGCCTCTGGTCCCGCGCCCGTTCCTCAACTTTCTTCAAACCAGGCCATTGGCCGAAGTTCTTTGCCTGCTGTAGGAAGTCCCAGAGGCATTGTGGGATAGTATTGTGTTTTCCTTTTAAAAAGCATGGACAGGTAAGTCCATCCAATGAGTGATGGAGGCTGATGCAGAAAGGAGTGTTGTGGCTATTTCTTTCTATTATCTCTTTTCCATGAATTTTATTTCCAGTCTATGTCAGCACGCTACTCAAACAGCACAGCAATGAAAGAATAGCAAGCTGTCCCTACGAAAAGTATAAATCCGCCGTGTGCAGCTAATGGTAAACATGGGAACCAACAAGAACTGTCACGACGAGGTTTTCTTTTCACTCAGGATTTGGATTATTTTTTCTGTGGTTTTCTAACTATTTTGTTAGAAACTTCCAGAATAAATAAAATGAAAGAACGTAAAGTGGACTGGGCCCTGCTTTTTTATTTTTCTATTTCTTGTAATCAGTTAAGTGTTATGGCTGCAATGTGAAGCTAATAAACACTTGAACCATCCATCTGAGAAAAGAAGCATGGTATTGCATTCATAATGTGCTGCAAACTTCTAATCAACTCAGTACAGCTTGCAGGCACAGTCTTAAGCAACATGCTAAAAGAATCATTGTGTTCCTTAAAGCTCTCACCAAAAACCAGCTGGACTTTATCTCTGTTAGTGACTTTCCACAGTTTTGGACACATCTGTATCACCAGGAGGAAAGCGTGGGGTCCAGGGGCAGATAGAGGAATACATCTCTCAATCTTTACATTGTCTGCAATAAAACAAGCAGGGTGTGTCGACCACAGTGACCCGCCTCCCAGACACTTCTTTTCTCTTCTCGCACTCCCTCAAAGAGGGGCTCAATCCAGATCCAGTCTCCTCTACGTAGGTCTTTTTTTGTCTAGATGCTTGATGTCATAAACCTCTTGAATGTAGAGAAGGCAGTTCTAAAAGTCCCATAGTCCAGATCCAGTTCTAAGTTGCACTCTGCCCAGGATGGTGTTCCCTGATGAACTCTTCCCAGCCCCCTTTCCCAAGCAGTACGATCCTTGGCTCAGAGGGTTCCTGAGAAACAGGTTCTTCAGCCTCTGGTCCAGCAGCTGTAGTTCCCTGCCCTGCTGGAGAACAAAACAATGAAGACATTTTAAATTTCTTGTCTGTTTTGACTTTATTACTGTATGTAGGACTGTAAATGAAAGGTTAGAAAGCTCCCTTGATATAATTAACTTTATATCTTCTGAGCAAAGCACAGCTGTGTAATATAGAATATCTATTCCTCCTTGTTAGAATTATCAGTTTATTGGCTGGTTGTGTTACTGTATGTAGGACTTTGTCTGTAAATTAAAAGGTGCAGTACTGTCTCACATGATTTATACAACAGCTTGCTGCTATATCTAGAGCCTATAATCTGATCAAAGTGCATCTGATATGAACAACATGAAATGTACTGATCTCCTCGGTTTTAACTTAATGTATGCAGGACTCTGTCCTGTAAGTGAAATCTATATCAAAAACAATGTAAGAAAGTTAGAAAAACATAACAGCCGTTTAAAAGGGGTGATATCAAATACAAAAGCACAAGTTAAAAGGAATTTGGGCAATCTTGTCAAGCAAATAGGGACAACTGGAAAGTTGCTGGGGCCCAACATTCACACAATCCCTGCTTCTGATTGGCTCCTTTTTATTGCTTCACTCCACTTTAAAGCTGTGTGGACACAATGGAGTTTCTGAAGTTACCCTGTCGTAACTTGGAAAAAATATATAGGATAACAATCTAGCATTTAGGATTGTGAAACTATAAACTTGAGACATTGCATGCATTATGGAAGAGATGTCACCTTGTGCAGTTTGGGCAATAGGACTTGCATCTTCACAAATATATATTGTGCACACCTCATACATAACACACAAGACCACTGAGCAACTACATTAGCTTTGACAAGGCTTTAATTATTCAAATACATTATGAGGACACAGAGAGTAGTTTGTCAGTAGACTTGGAGCGCCTTTTAAGGAACACGGCCAACAGGACAGCGCAAGAGAGAGCCAGAGCGACAGTGGAGACCGCCAGCACAGGGACAAAGGAGCCAGAGGGGTTAACAGGACAGTGCAGGAAGCTACACCCATTGCAGACACCAGGAGTAGCAACTCTGCAGAGAGCATCACTCTCTTTTCATTTGAATAATGCAAGACTTAAAATCAATGCAAATAAAAGCAGGCCAACCCTTCCATTGCCAGCAAGTTGGTTCAAAGCTCCGTAGCACAGAGAGCTGCTCTTACCCTGCACTTCCACAAGCTGCAGGGGGTGGTACAAGGACTCCTTACTCAGCACGACAGCATGGTCTCGGGCCACATGCACCACGGTCAGGGGGCCAATGGTGATCTCCTTTACATGCACTCGGGGGTCCTGGCCAGCTACACAGGAAGGGGAGAGACAGGAGGGCAAGGTTATTGGCATTGCTGAAACCAAGTAATGCACTGGTGATTGAGCTACTCCACAATGCAACTCCATTGAAGGGGAGCACATGGTCAAAAAAGGGTAGAAATGCTTTAGCACTAGCAAAGTCACTGGAGCCCATTTTCTTCTATCAGAGTCTCATTTCCAGTTTGGCTCATGCAGATGTGGAAGAATGAAACAAGTTGTTGCTGCTTCCTGGTACCTGATCCCCTTCATGTGTTTAAACTCACACCAATGGTCTAGCATGAAATCAGACCAGCTGACCTACTGCAGAAGGTCAATCATTAATATTAACCACTTGAATTTGAAGATGTTTAACCCTTTACTGCCCTGACTGTTCCCATACCTATTTTCTCAATGTCAAGCATATTGGACACTGGGCAGCAAAGAGTTAAGACTAAACTGTAGTTGAAGTGACAGTATTTGTGCAGCTTGAGCTGCAACTGGGCCAGAGGTAGGCTACCATGATTGCAATGGCAAAGTTCATCCCACAGGTGCTCAACTGAATTGAGCTTGCTTAGGCAGACCAGTCTCCCAGAGACCATCACAAACAGCATGGTGGAATAAGAGGGCAGGGGCAGGATTTAAAGGCTAGTCTGTTCAGCACAGAGGATCTGATCACTCTTGCACAGCTTACCTGTTGGTGGCATCAGCTGGTTTGTCAGCATTGACAGCCCTCAGTGTGCAAGTCACATAGATCTGAAACAAGGGAGAGAGGAGGGAAAGAGTCAAACACTACATAATGCACCAGAAAGCAAAACTCTAACCATAATATACTTTGACACGTTGAAAGGACCAAGGTCTAGCCAAAGCTTACCAAACTCCTGGAATCCCCCTGGATCCTGAAAGCAGTGATGTCAAAGTGCAGCTTGGTCAGAGCAGGTCTGGTGAAGGAAGAGGAGGAGTCTGGAGCTTTGCTATCCATCAGGCAGCTGGGAGAAACAGGAGGAGAAAGGGTTACACCTCCAACACACACCCTTCAAAACAGGGTCAATAAAGCAGAGTGCAGCACAAGCTGGTGTGTAAAGTAACTCCAGTTCTCATCCAAGCTTGTCCACGACAGCGTATCTGGGCTCAGAGTCTTTGTTTCTGCTCAGGGTTGTGATGCAGCTGTCGACGTAGAGCCGCAGGGGCACGTGGATGTCGATGGCAACAGAAGCCTCAACATGAAGGATGTCACCCAGGTAGATGACATTGGAGACTCTGGGACCACTCCAGTTATCTGGAACAGGAAGCAAGTAGACCCATTATACAGAGACCAGCATTAAACACACGATACAAGAACCTCTACTACAGGAAAGTATGCACTAGCAAATCCTTACTACAGGACCACTCCAGTTATCTGCCAGTGGAATTGTGCACTGGCAACAAACAGCTGCAGGAACCCTCCATGCCAGGGGTGTGCAATGAGTCCTGCGGGGCCCTTCCACTCCAGGGTTAAACAAACTACTTCAGGGCCTGGATGGAGGTTTAATTACAGTTTAGAACAGAAACCCCAGCACTGGAAGACCCAGCTTAGGCCACCCCTACTCCATGACAGACTGGCAAATCACCAGCAGGGTGTCCAATGCCGACCCTTCCACTCCTGGGCTGTGTTCCAACCCTGTTGTAAATTGCTTCATTATACTGCAGTATGCACCGCATGGGGAAATTCAATTTGGATCTGTTCCCATGGAGTGATAAAATAAAGGTAGTTGCATAAATAGAGCTCTCTAATGGAAGGATCGGCTGTTTATTTTATTAAACCATCATACAAACAGCAACGTGCAACTATGTTGCAAATAGAACACAACTCTATACAGACACACATAAGCCTAGTTGGATTCTCTTAATGGCAGATCCCCACACAAGTGAATACTAATACTTCCAGGGTACGGGTGCAATTTTTCCATTTGAATACATTTCATGGTTCTTCCGAAAGTAAATTCTCAATTACATATGTTTAAATATGCATCATAGGAAATACACAAGTTATAATAGGGGGATTTTATATTCATTTCCATTCTAAACTCACCCCCTTACACTGGTAGTTGTCATGCTAGTAAAGTAGCAACAAGAATTGAATTGGGCCAATAATCCCCATTATCATGATAATCAATAGATGAACACATTGTTGGAAATCACACAGCATTCCTCAGTTAACTATGGGAGGAGAGGATAAAGACCATTTGACGATAAAAACTTCAGCATCCAATACAAGAGAAACTGGTCTTCATGTTCAAAGACAGTTGCCAGGTTCTGATTAAACCCCACTCCCCATACCCAGCCCATTCCTTCATACCACTCAGGAGCTCTACAGAGGAGGATTTGCTCTGTAGAGGCTGTTGAAGTGAAGGGCACCCAAGTTGGCTTTATGGGGCTGCTGCTGACATTCCACCTCCTGAAAAGAAAGCCTTGTAAATGATAGCATGCATAACTAATGAAACATGACATCACAAGCTGGGGGGATGGGGAGAGAGAGAGAAATTTAAAGTGAAGGCACCCAGTCAGTACAGAAAGAAATGCATTTGTTAAATGAAATCAAACATGTTCGCTTCCTTCAATAGAAGGATCAAATCTATTACAACAGCAGAGGCTTGAACCCTGGTACAAGTGAATGACCAGCAGCAAAGGGATTTAGCGTGAAGTTTACAGATCCGGCCCCTCAGGTCCTTGTCTGCGCAGTACAGTACCTCGGGTATCGGCATTCAAGCAGAATATCAGCCATATTAACCCTGGTGATGATGCCAACGCTGGCAGGCTTGTAATAGAGATGGTTTGTGTAGCTCAGGAAGTCTGGGAATACCTAGGGAGAGAAGTGGAGGTGACCCTTCAATGCTTGATTATGAAAGAGTGAAGTGGTCTTGTGATTTAACCCCTTAAGGTACACAAGGAACTGAACATTTGTTCAAACAGTTTAATGCATTTGAATAACTTGAATAGCACAAGAAAACTGACAACAAGCTCCAGCCAGTCAGAACATTGGGAATCCCCATTTCATGCACCTCACTGCAAAATCTTATAGAAATGTTGAGTAAATTAGTGTTGGTCCAATTTAATAGGCTACAGAAGACACATTATAGAATGCAAGTTGCTCTAGAGACCCAATTAATGCACAAACCAGTTTAACAGGTTCCACATACCAACACGTCCAAATATCACTGATCAAAACATTGGAATTCTACTGTAAGAACATAAGAAAGTTTACAAACGAGAGGAGGCCATTCGGCCCATCTTGCTCATTTGGTTGATAGTAGCTTATTGATCCCAAAATCTCATCAAGCAGCTTCTTGAAGGATCCCAGGGTGTCAGCTTCAACAACCTTACTGGGGAGTTGATTCCAGACCCTCACAATTCTCTGTGTAAAAAAGTGTCTCCTATTTTCTGTTCTGAATGCCCCTTTGTCTAATCTCCATTTGTGACCCCTGGTCCTTGTTTCTTTTTTCAGGCTGAAAAAGTCCCTTGGGTCGACACTGTCAATACCTTTTAGAATTTTGAATGCTTGAATTAGGTCGCCACGTAGTCTTCTTTGTTCAAGACTGAACAGATTCAATTCTTTTAGCCTGTCTGCATATGACATGCCTTTTAAGCCCGGAATAATTCTGGTCGCTCTTCTTTGCACTCTTTCTAGAGCAGCAATATCTTTTTTATAGCGAGGTGACCAGAACTGAACACAATATTCAAGATGAGGTCTTACTAGTGCATTGTACAGTTTTAACATTACTTCCCTTGATTTAAATTCAACACTTTTCACAATGTATCCGAGCATCTTGTTAGCCTTTTTTATAGCTTCCCCACATTGTCTAGATGAAGACATTTCTGAGTCAACAAAAACTCCTAGGTCTTTTTCATAGATTCCTTCTCCAATTTCAATATCTCCCATATGATATTTATAATGTACATTTTTATTTCCTGCGTGCAGTACCTTACACTTTTCTCTATTAAATGTCATTTGCCATGTGTCTGCCCAGTTCTGAATCTTGTCTAGATCATTTTGAATGACCTTTGCTGCTGCAACAGTGTTTGCCACTCCTCCTACTTTTGTGTCGTCTGCAAATTTAACAAGTTTGCTTACTATACCAGAATCTAAATCATTAATGTAGATTAGGAATAGCAGAGGACCTAATACTGATCCCTGTGGTACACCGCTGGTTACCACACTCCATTCTGAGGTTTTTCCTCTAATCAGTACTTTCTGTTTTCTACATGTTAACCACTCCCTAATCCATGTACATGTGTTTCCTTGAATCCCAACTGCGTTCAGTTTGAGAATTAATCTTTTGTGTGGGACTTTGTCAAAAGCTTTCTGGAAATCTAAATAAACCATGTCATATGCTTTGCAATTATCCATTATGGATGTTGCATCCTCAAAAAAATCAAGCAAGTTAGTTAGGCACGATCTCCCTTTCCTAAAACCATGTTGACTGTCTCCCAGTACCCTGTTACCATATAGGTAATTTTCCATTTTGGATCTTATTATAGTTTCCATAAGTTTGCATATAATAGAAGTCAGGCTTACTGGTCTGTAGTTACCTGGTTCAGTTTTGTTTCCCTTTTTGTGGATCGGTATTACGTTTGCAATTTTCCAGTCTGTCGGTACCACCCCTGTGTCAAGAGACTGCTGCATGATCTTGGTTAGCGGTTTGTAAATTACTTCTTTCATTTCTTTGAGTACTACTGGGAGGATCTCATCCGGCCCAGGGGATTTGTTTATTTTAAGAGCTCCTAGTCCCTTTAACACTTCTGCCTCAGTTATGCTAAAGTTATTTAAAACTGGACAGGAACTGGATGACATGTGGGGCATGTTGTCAGTATCTTCCTTTGTAAAAACTTGTGAAAAGTAATCATTTAACATATTTGCTATTTTTTTTTCTTCATCTACGATTTTGCCATTTGTATCTCTTAAACATTTAATCTCCTCTTTGAATGTTCTCTTGCTGTTGTAATATTGGAAAAACATTTTGGAATTGGTTTTAGCTCCCTTAGCAATGTTTATTTCTATTTCTCTCTTGGCCTTTCTAACTTCCTTTTTGACTTGCGTTTGCAGTTCTGTGTACTCTTTCTGCGTACTTTCTTTTTGGTCCTTTTTTAATGCTCTGTAAAGTGCCTTTTTTCGCTGAATATTTTTTTTAATTGATCTATTAAACCATTTTGGCAATTTAGTTTTACATTTAGATTTGTCTACTTTAGGGATATAATTGTTTTGTGCCTCTAGTACTACATTTTTGCAAGAACAACCATCCTTCTTCTGTGGGTGTTTTCTCTATTTTACTCCAATCTACTTCTGTTAGTCTCTGTTTCATACCTTCATAGTTTGCTTTTCTAAAATTGTAAACCTTAGCTTTAGTCATTTCTTTTGGGGATTTAAAAAACCCTTCAAATGAGACCATGTTGTGGTCTGAGTTTGCCAGTGGTTCTCTGACCTCTGTTTTAGTTATTCTATCTTCGTTATTTGAAAATACTAAATCAAGGCATGCCTCCCCTCTAGTGGGTGCCTTCACAAATTGTGTTAGGAAGCAGTCATTTGTCATTTCCACCATTTCTATTTCATCCTTCGTGCTACCCACCGGGTTTTCCCATTTTATTTGGGGGAAGTTGAAATCCCCCATTAGTATGGCTTCTCCTTTGCTACACACATTTCTAATGTCATTGTATAACAGATTATTGTGCTCACCGTCTGAATCTGGCGGTCTATAGCATGCTCCTATTATTATGCCTTTTGAATTTTTGTCCGTTATTCTGACCCATATTGATTTGGTTTTATTTTCTTTGTCCAGGTTTAACACCTGGGCTTCAAGACTGTTTCTTATGTATAGCGCTACCCCTCCTCCTCTTCTGTCCTGCCTGTCTTTCCTATACAGTGTATACCCACAAATATTAAATTCTTCCCCATCACTTTCAGACAACCACGTTTCTGTAACAACTATCACATCATAGTTACCTGTTAGTGCAGTAGCTTCAAGTTCTAGAATTTTGTTTCTGATACTTCTAGCATTTAGATAAATACATTTAATGGTTGTCTTACCTGAGTTGTTGTTCTTGTTTTGATGCGGTCTCCCTTCTGTTTTTTTGTTGATTTCTCCCCCCCCTTCCTTTCTAGTTTAAATGCTTCCGAACCTGCTCGAGGATCTTTTCTCCGAGTAGACTAGTTCCCTTGTTATTTAAATGCAGTCCATCCCGTCTATACAGATAGTCCTCGTTGTAGAATGTGGTCCAGTGATCAAGATAGGTGAAGCCTTCCCGTGTGCACCACATCTTCAGCCATGCGTTTTGATTAATTATTTCCAGCTGTCCATATGGTCCTTTGCAAGGTGCGGGTAGTATACCAGAAAATACCACAGTTTTGGTTTTTCTCTTTTAATTTCCTTCCTAGCTCTCTGAATTTGTTTTGCAGGGATTTTGGTCTGTCTCTTCCAATGTTGTTTGTACCAATGTGGACGACTACTACCGGGTCATCTCCTGTTCGTTCTAGGAGCCTGTCCACGTTCTCAGTGATGTGCTTGACCGAGGCTCCCGGAAGGCAGCACACTGTTGTAGTAAGGGGGTCCAAACTGTGAATTGAACTTGCTGTGTTTCTCAATATGGAGTCCCCAACAATCATGACCTCCCTTCTTTTTGCTGTCTGGTCACCACTGTCAATAGAGTCCTGGATGTTGTTCCTTTCATTCTCTTGTTGTTGGTTCTGCTCATCAAAATTCTGAAGTGTCTCAAATCTGTTGGTTGTTTTGATTTCTGGTGGTTGTGTTTGACGAAGTTTCTTTTTTTCCCTGCTTCTGCCTACCTGAACCCAGCTGTTCTGACCTTCTATCTCCCTGGTGGCTTTCAGTCTGTTAGGTGTGATGCAGACTTCCATGAATTGTGGGTGTGCCAGTTCCTCAAGATCCTGTTGCTGTCTCACTTCTTCCAGCTCCATTTCTAGCATACTTACTAGTTTATGCAAATCCTGGATCGCGCGGCACTTTACGCACACTTGGTTTAGCTCCGCTGGGTTTTCTCGGATTTCCCACATCAAGCAGGTGTCACAGATTACTGGCTTGAAGACCATGTTGAGGTTTTTTTTTTTTTTTTTTTTTGAAGCTTAGTTTCTTCTGCAGCCGTCAACCTGCTTTCAAACTGCTTCGAAACTGCTCTGTACTTTTCCACGCCTGTACTTCTCCCACTCGCTGTCGCTGGGAAGACTGCCTCGTTTAACTGCGTTGTTCTGCTGTGCTGTTGGCTCCTCCCCTCGCCTGTGTCTCAAAACGGCGCTGAATTTGAATCAGCTGCTCCGAGTTTCAGCTTGTTTGTTATCAGAAAAACACACGCGGCTGTTTGACTTTGAGCTGCTGCTGTGTTTCCCCAATGTACTCTGTTTTCTGATTAAAGCAATTCAAGATGCAATTTCTCCTTACTGCTTCAAAACTGCTCTGTACTTTTCCACGCCTGTACTTCTCCCACTCGCTGTCGCTTCCACTCGCTGTCGCATGTTCAATGCGGTCTGTTCGGAGGCAGTATAGTGAGCGGCTCATCGGTGTTCAATGCGGTCTGTTCGGAGGCAGTATAGTGAGCGGCTCATCAGTGTTCAATGCGGTCTGTTCGGAGGCAGTATAGTGAGCGGCTCATCAGTGTTCAATGCGGTCTGTTCGGAGGCAGTATAGTGAGCGGCTCATCAGTGTTCAATGCGGTCTGTTCGGAGGCAGTATAGTGAGCGGCTCATCAGTGTTCAATGCGGTCTGTTCGGAGGCAGTATAGTGAGCGGCTCATCAGTGTTCAATGCGGTCTGTTCGGAGGCAGTATAGTGAGCAGCTCATCAGTGTTCAATGCGGTCTGTTCGGAGGCAGTATAGTGAGCGGCTCATCAGTGTCAGTGCAGCTCATCAGGGCCACAGTAATTCAGCAGTAATATTAATCTCAGCAAAGCTGTGCTTTTATTGCACTAGATGGTTACAGTACTTTGTTTTCATGTTGTTTCTTACACACACATCGTTACTTTAATCACCACTGCAGTGATACAAAATGATATATATATATATATATATATATATATATATATATATATATATATATATATATATATATATATATATATAAGTTGTCTGTTTAGACAACAGACAACTTTTTTATAATTTTGTCAATAAAAAGTAATTTTTCAACATGAAACCATTGTCAGTGATGTTAGTGATATATTTTGCACGACTGTGTTATACATGCAATTGTGTTAAAACATTGTACTTGCTTCCGATCATGTTGCTTATTTGAAACGGAATAAAAGCAGCCAGTCTAGTCAATAAATGCAGTAGAAACA
>NC_054568.1:132071-138075 GCF_017654505.1 Polyodon spathula | reverse complement strand
ATGGGAGGGATTAGCAAGGTGAGATGCTGCAGAATGTGAAATGTTTACCTCCCTTGTAGGCAAACTCACACCAGTTTGTTTCCTAAAACCAGTAGGAAGGTGTAACTGAATATTCAACTGGCATATTAAATTGATCACTGACTACAAAGTGCTGTCATTTATTAAATACACTTGACTTCTTTGTATTTCCTGTCCTTAACCACCCAACCTCCCTTCAATCTGTATCTCCTGTCTAAGGGAGTCTTCATTACTTTGTGCTGTAAAGAAAGCTAAGCTTGGGAGTTACATTGTAAAAAAAACAGAAGGTAATAGATTACAGGTTGTATGCATCAAAACAAGAACATAAGAAGTTTACAAACGAGAGGAGGCCATTCGGCCCATCTTGCTCGTTTGGTTGTTAGTAGCTTATTGATCCCAAAATCTCATCAAGCAGCTTCTTGAAGGATCCCAGGGTGTCAGCTTCAACAACATTATGGGGAGTTGATTCCAGACCCTCACAATTCTCTGTGTAAAAAAGTGTCTCCTATTTTCTGTGTCTGAATGCCCCTTTTTCTAAACTCCATTTGTGACCCCTGGTCCTTGGGTTCTTTTTTCAGGCTGAAAAAGTCCCTTGGGTCGACACTGTCAATACCTTTTAGAATTTTGAATGCTTGAATTAGGTCGCCACGTAGTCTTCTTTGTTCAAGACTGAACAGATTCAATTCTTTTAGCCTGTCTGCATATGACATGCCTTTAAGCCCGGAAGCATTCTGGTCGCTCTTCTTTGCATTCTTTCTAGAGCAGCAATATCTTTTTTATAGCGAGGTGACCAGAACTGCACACAATATTCAAGATGAGGTCTTACTAGTGCATTGTACAGTTTTTAACATTACTTCCCTTGATTTAAATTCAACACTTTTCAGTGGGTATCCGAAGCATCTTGTTAGCCTTTTTTTATAGCTTCCCCACATTGCCTAGATGAAGACATTTCTGAGTCACCAACTAGAGATTCCTTCTCTTTTCATAGATTCCTTCTCCAATTCAGTCTCTCCCATATGATATTTATAATGTACATTTTTATTTCCTGCGTGCAGTACCTTACACTTTTCTCTATTAAATGTCATTTGCCATGTGTCTGCCCAGTTCTGAATCTTGTCTAGATCATTTTGAATGACCTTTGCTGCTGCAACAGTGTTTGCCACTCCTCCTACTTTTGTGTCGTCAAAATTTAACAAGTTTGCTTACTATACCAGAATCTAAATCATTAATGTAGATTAGAGAATAGCAGAGGACCTAATACTGATCCCTGTTGGTACACCGCTGTAGTACCACACTCAATTCTGAATTTTATCCTCTAATCAGTACTTTCTGTTTTCTACATGTTAACCACTCCCTAATCCATGTACATGTGTTTCCTTGAATCCCAACTGCGTTCATATTGAGAATTAATCTTTTGTGCGGGACTTTGTCAAAAGCTTTCTAAAATCTAAATAAAATGTCATATACTTTGCAATTATACACAGAATTGCAAACGCAAGTCAAAAAGGAGTTAGTTGCATCCTCAAAAAAATCAAGCAAGCTAAGTCTCCCTTTATTTCCTAAAACCAATGTTGACTGTCTCCCAGTACCCTGTTACCATATAGGTAATTTTCCATTTTGGATCTTATTATAGTTTCCATAAGTTTGCATATAATAGAAATCAGGCTTACTGGTCTGTAGTTACCTGGTTCAGTTTTGTTTCCCTTTTTGTGGATCGGTATTACGTTTGCAATTTTCCAGTCTGTTTTTACCACCCCTGTGTCAAGAGACTACTGCATGATCATGTTAGCCACATGTAAATTACTTCCTATCATTTTTTTAACTTTAGCATACTGAGGCAGAAGTCTTATCCGGACTAGGAGCTCTTAAAATAAACAAAGCCCCTGGGCCGGATGACACTTCTGCCCAGTAGTACTCAAAGAATTTAAAACTGGATATTTACAAACCGACATGTGGGGCATCATGCAGTATCTTCCTTTGAAAAAGGGGTGGTAAAGTACAGACTGGAAAATTGCATTTGTAATACCGATCCACAAAAAGGGAAACAAAACTGAACCAGGTTACAGACCTAAGCCTGACTTGCTATTATATGCAAACTTATGGAAACTATAATAAGATCCAAACATGGAAAATTACCTATTTGTATGTTCTCTTGCTGTTGTAATATTGGACAAACATTTAGGAAAGGGAGTTCGTGCTCCCTTAACAATGTTGATTTCTTTTTCTTGGCCTTTCTAACTTCCTTTTTGGATAATTGCAGTTCTGTGTACTGGTTCTATTTAGATTTCCAGTCCTTTTTTTGCTCAAAGTGCCTTTTTTCGCAAAAGATTAATTCTCATTGATCTATTACGCATTTTGGCAATTTAGGTTTTACATTTACATTTGTTACTTTAGTGGTTAATTGTTAGAAAACCTCTAGTACTGTTTTAGAAGAACAAATCCTTCTTCTGTGGGTGTTTTGGTATTTTACTCCAATCTACCACTGGGATCAGTGTTTCATGCCTTCATAGTTTGCTTTTCTAAAATTGTAAACCTTAGATTTAGTCTATAGTAAGCAGGATTTAAAAAAATTTGCAGATGAGACAATGTTAGGAGGAGTGGCAAACACTGTTGCAGCAGCAAAGGTCATTCATTCTCTGATCTTCGTTATCTAGAAAAGACTCAAATCAAGGCAGACACATCCCAAATAGACGGTGCCTAGAGAAATTGTGTTAGGTAGCTGTCATTTGCATTTCCACCAAAAATTTCATCCTTATAAATACCCATGGGGTTTTCCCATTTTAGAAGGAATCTATGAAAAGACCTATTAGTTTTTGTTGACTCAGAAATGTCTTGTATCTAGACAATGTGGGGAAGCTATAAAAAAGGCTAACAAGATGCTCGGATACATTGTGAAAAGTGTTGAATTTAAATCAAGGGAAGTAATGTTAAAACTGTACAATGCACTAGTAAGACCTCATCTTGAATATTGTGTCCAGTTCTGGTCACCTCGCTATAAAAAGATATTGTTTCTCTAGAAAGAGTGCAAAGAAGAGCGACCAGAATTATTCCGGGCTTAAAAGGCATGTCATATGCAGACAGGCTAAAAAAATTGTATACCCACAAATATTATACATCGTCCCCATCATTCTGTAACAGATAACCAAACTTTGTGCTGTAAAGAAAGCTAATTGCTTGGGAGTTACATTGTAAAGGGTGCTGAAGAGTAATCTAATTACAGGTTGTATTTCTTCAATTGCCCTGCCTGCTTACACAGCACTACATGATGAAACCAAGAGGTTGCCTTGGCTTCATCCACTGTTCGGAACTGATTGTGCCTTATACAGCCAGATTAAATTAAAGGCAGCCCTACTTATGCAAAGGCACATGTAACCAAGCCAAGGAAAAGTGTTTTGGCATTTTTTTTTTTTTTTTTTTCATATAAGAAATTAATTCAACACAATCTGCTGCTCTCTTTGGAACAATGCTTTCATCTTTTTGCAGTTCATCTGTTTTCTTTGATTAACACCAATAAAGTATCTAGCCATGACTCCTAAATATTTCCAGCACTTCCTTTTCCAAGTAGCCCAATTCCATGGGGAGACCAGGGACCTGGCAACAGTTCTTGCTGCTTCAAAGTTTTCCACTTCCTTTCCCTAGCTTGAGAAAATACTTTACTGGTTTCAGTTCTGACAAGTTTTAAAGCAGTATATTGTTCCTCAGTAGATGGTCTCTTTCAGTCTGATCCCTTGTGTATTTCAGGGTGAGCTGCTTTTGAAAGTCTTGATTTCATACACTGCTTATCCATCATTACTTCTAATGTGAACAGCCACTCTGTCACAGCTTCTCAGTGTCTCCTACTGCAGGGTTTAGTTTTAATTAAGCACTTGTCAGAAGCAGGACCAGAGTTGGGAACCTTTGGTTTAGTGCAGGAGTCTCCAACCCTTGTCCTGGGCTGGAGATTCATGGTTCCCTATCCAGCAGGTTTTCTAGGTGTCTTGCATCAGCAGTGGCTGAAGATCTGGAACACCTGTTATTCTTGACTAAGTAAGGTAGTAATTGGTTTAATTAACTGAGATTGGTTGAAACAGAAACCAGCAGCCACAGTAGCTCTCCAGGACCAGGGTTGGAGACCCTGCTTTACATGTTTTGTATTTGAATGCCCGTGTCGAGTGCTCTGTGTGCAGCCGACCCTACCTGTCTCTTTGATGACACCTAGTGGTTTGTTGGAGCAACAACAGTTTGTTAATACTCAATGTGTGACGTCACGTCACGATTCCTCCTGGGGAAGTATTGTGCTCTAATTAATGATTATTAGTTTTAAATAAGTCATCAATATTCATTTATATATATATATATATATATATATATATATATATATATATATATATATATATAATCATGCTATTGAAGTGACTGCAGCTAATGAGGTGCAAATTGGAACTTTGAAGTTCTACAAATCATTTCAAAACAGGTTAGACAAGTTCTGCTAAACAACTGTGCATATATATATATATATATATATATATATATATATATATATATATATATATATATATATATATATACACACACACACACACACACACACACACACTGCTGTAAAAAAGTATTTGCCTCCTCTCTGATTATCTGCATTTTTGCACATTTTTCACATTGAATTTGGTCAGATCCTTTTGTGGGTAATAGAAGTATATAGACGGAGTCAGAGAAAAAATGACACCAAAGTTTGGTGCTTCTTTCATTGTTTGGTGTGCAAGGTAACCAAACATGCAATCTTCAGGTGTGAAAAAGTTATTGCCCCCCCCCCCCCCCCCCCCCCTAGTTAACTCAACCCAATTAAAGGGATAATTAGGGTCAGCTGTTTGAATACTTTGGTTAACAATCAGCCCTGATTTGGGCCAGCCCTGCCCAATATAAATCTGACTAACTTTGGCCCTTACCATCAGAGTGAAGTTGTCAGCACACAGGTTCTAGGGGCACATTCTGCCTCGTTCAAAAGAAATTCCTGATGACCCCTGGAAAAAAAAAAAAAAAAAAAAAAAAAAAAGCCTATCAGTCTAGAAAGGGTTATAAATCCATTTATAAGTCTCTGGGGCCCAACAAACCACAGTCAGAACCATGTTGTCCAAATGGAGAAAGTTTAGGGCAGTTGTGAATCTTCCCAGGTGTGGCTATCCTGTCAAAATCTCTCCAAGAGCAAGGTGTAAAATCGTCCAGGAAGTCACAAAGAACCCTAGAACAACATCCAGGGATCTACAGGCCTCTCTCACCTTGGCTAGGGTCAGTGTTCATGGTTCTACCATCAGAAAGACACTGGGCAAAAATGGGATTCATGGCAGAGTAGCAAGGGGGAAATCACTGCTCATTAAGAAGAACATGAATGCTTGTCCTAAGTTTATCAAAAAGCACCTGGATGATCCTCAAGAGTTCTGGAACAATGTTCTTTGGACACAAGTCAAAAGTGGAAAATGTTGGCCAACTTGGGCCCCATTATGTCTAGCGAAAACCAAACCCTGCATTCCATAGTAAGAACCTCAGACCAATGGTAAAGCATGGTGGTGGTAGTGTCATGATTTGGGGATGCTTGGCTGCATCAGGTCCTGGATGACTTGCCATCATTGAAGGAACCATGAATTCTGCTCTGTATCAGAGAATTCTACAGTTGCATATTTCAAATTAGCTGTAGCATTTGATAAGTAACTTGAACTGCAACTGTTTAAGAGCTGAAAGCAAGTAAAAATGTCTAATTAAGCAAATTATTAGTCCAATTAAGGGTATAGTTCAGTAATTGATAGCTCGGTTGGAATGAAAGCCAGCAGACACAGGGGGTCCCCAGGGCCGAGTTTGAGTACCCCTGGTATAGAGTGAGTGTCCTCAGAACGCATATTGGTAATTACGCCATTACGTTTACGTCTATAAATCATAAATGGCTCGTCCATGAAAATTTGGGGCCCACCAGCCAGGAATTAAATCCTGCCGCCGCTGGTCTGCTCATATATTCCCA